>NC_048437.1:23515970-23606649 GCF_004353265.1 Vitis riparia
ACCAAAAGAAGAAATCGCCGGAGGTTGCCACCAGCAGAAGTTGGTTAAGACAATTATCAAAATAGTGCAAAAACTGAAGTGCCGGAAGTATAACAACACTTAGGAAAGAATGATAACTACTTGGGCTTGTAAAGTTGAAATGCTACAATCATTTCATGCCATGTATCACTATCTGCTAAGCTCCAAATTCTAGCTCCATAAAACTCACCTTCCCTTGATATACATCTAGTAACTGAGGAATATCATCCTCATATTTGATTACATACTTATCCAAGAAATCCCCAACAGGGAGATTCAGAAAAGTACCTAACTTCAAATCCTTCTTTATCAACCCTTTCAATAACAGAACTTTCACCACTGAACACCTTGGAACAACCCTCTTCTCAAAATTGAGGCAGATAGCTACTGGAGCCCTAGCAACAACTGCAGGCTGCCAACCCATTTTGTTCACAAGGAAATCCAACACCTTGTTAACTTTCTTCTCAGACAATTGCATACATTGTGGACGACGTCTGAATGCCGATAGAATCTCATCTTCAGACCAACCCCACCTCCTATACATCTCCATTTTTTGTTGCCGAGTTGATTCAGTCGTTTGACAGAATGCTTGGAGTGCATCCAGGAAAGTAAATTTCAAAGGATTAAATCCCATTTCCACAACCTTCTTGACATTTTCACTGAATTTATCACTTCTTAGGGAGATTGCGTGATAACGCGTCACTAAATATGAAATACGGGATATGGGAACTCCAGTTTCTCTCAGAACTGCAATATTGGCAGCTATGTTCCTCTCCAGATTTCCACTAGAACTCCAGGATGACCTCCTGAGAACCTTTATGGCATCTTCATTACTGATGTGTACACTCTTGAGGAAATTATACTTGGGAATTAGAACCTTTTCTAAGCTCCTACCCAAGAGACTTGGATCGGGAGAGAGCATGCTAGCAACACGAGCACTAGAAAAGCCCATAGAACAAAAAAATTCGAGTTTGGGCAAAAGGGTCTTCTCAGGATCGACCAAGAGCAGTGAAGGAAGCTTGGTTACAATTTTGGTGATATGGGTGTTGGTACATCCCGAGTTTCTGAGAAGAGCGAGAACGGAATCTGGGTTTTTAGGGTTTTCAAAGTGTATCTTCTCGGATGCAGAAATAGCTGTTTCTGGGGACAACCCACATGAGTTTACGAGGTAAGACAGAGTGAAAGAATGCTGGTTGGATGCCGAGAAACATCTGATGATAAATGGAGTTGTATTTCGAAGAAGATGCAGTTGGGTCGTGGAATCTGCCTGCCACCTTTTTGGGATTAACCCTAGTCTCTCACAGATAAATTTAAGACACATTTGCAAAGGAAGCTTCAGGCTCTTACCAATTTCAAAATTGTATAGCTCTGAATCTTGATTGGACTTGGTCTGTAGTAGAGCAATGCGTCCTTTTACTAGAAGTTCCTTCAACACCTTCTCGAGAGAAAAATTAGAGCCCGGATTTTCCCTCGTCTTGAAATGATTCCACCAAATCACTTACGAATTTGTTAAGACAAAAATACCCCATTATCAAAATTTTAGTATAGGGCTATAGGTTCGTCTTCCTCTGTCTTCTTCCAATCTCTCTTTCTATTCAATCTCTGCAATTTCAACTATTAATCGTATTAATGATGTATTTCAAACAATCAAAGTTGTTGTAAAATTTATACTATGCTTAAATTTCTTAATTTATGTGATATTTTAATGAATAACTTGTAATTTCATAACATTTAGAAATTATAGGTTTATAACTTCCAATAAAGTAATTTATTAAACTTAGATTTTTATATAGTATAAACTATATGCTGTTCTTCATAGTAATTGCAGTTATAAACTATAATTTAATCATAAGTTTTATCAAGTAACATTTACATTAAATATAAAATTTTTAAAAAAATTATCTTAAATTTGATGGAAAATTTCGGCCTAATATTTGGCCCAAAAACCTCATTTGAAGCACAAATATTCGAGCTACGATAGAATGATATTTTAGATATATTGATAGTATTCAGATGGATGTGTTAATAAGATTTATGTTAAGTTCGATGTGTAGATAAGGTTGATGTGTATAAATGTTAGGATGCCTTTATAATCTTTTCAATAATTATTGGTTACTTTTGAAAAAAATTACACTAACAACACACACCCTTTTTAAGGACCATGACCACTCTACTTTTAAAATATTTGTCATAAATTCTCTTTGTATTTTTTATAAGGATCAATTTGTAATTAAAACTCACTCATTTCAATATAATATTTGATCTATTTATGCATACTCGAATTGTTTTTATTTGTCTTCATCTTTGTTTTATTTTAGATTTCTGTTTCTTTTAATTCCTTCTTCCATTTTCTCATTCTTCCATTTTCTCATTACTTTATGCTTGAAATCTCCAAAAGTTGCCTTCAAAGAGAATTTGGGTGAGAAACACTAATGGTTTTTAACAGTGGAGCCACCTTCAACTCAGTGGTAAGTGCCCTAAAATTTTTCGGAAGATTAGGTCACAAGAGAGGGACTAAGCAAGAATCGACCACACCCAAAACAAGCAAACTGGGAAAAAAGAAAAAAAAATAGAGCTTGAAAGAGGAGACTTATTGGATTAGGTCGAGGCCTAATGTGAAATTTTTAGTTTCACATCAAAGAAAGAAAGAGAGAAAGAAAGAAAGCTCTCAAGCTCTTCTGGTTTGAGCTGAACAACAAAACTAAAGGACATAGACTTAGAGTGCGTTTGGTAGTGATTTTAGGAAGTGCTTCTAATCTTTATAAGACTTGGAAATTTTCATCTTTCAAGTATTAAAAATGTTAGAAACACTTCTTATAATCACTGTCAAACGCACTATTAATAACCCCCAACAGAAGCTTGGTTTAACCACCATTTCATTAACTGCAAACACAATGAAAATGAGTAAATGCAGCTAAATTCATATATTCATTGGCAAAACAAAATACAGCTTTTAGTTCCTTACGGGAAACTTCCCATGGAGGGAGGGGGGCGATAAATACTCCAAGATACCAGGGCAGTCTGCAAACCAAACTTCAAAAACTACCATTGCAAAACATTGGGGTTTTCATCCCCACTTTTTGGTTTCATAATAGAATACATATCTCCATCAATTCTTAAGGCAGGTATTGCCTATCATAAACAAAAAGAAAAGAAGGAATTATTTGAGGTTACCACTAGCAGAAGCTGGTGAAGACAATTACCAAAACAGTTGCAAAAACTGATGTGCTGGAAATATAGCAACACTAAGGAAAGAATGATAATTACTTGGACTTGTAAAGTTGAAATGCTACAAACGTTTCATGCCACTTATGACTATCTCCTAAGATCCAAATCCTAGCTCCGCAAAACTCACCTTCCCTTGATATAGATCTAACAACTGAGGAACGTTATCCTGATGTTTGATGACATACTTATCCAAGAAATCCCTCTCAGTGAGCTTCAGAAAAGTAGATGATCTCATATCCTTCTTTACCAACCCTTTCAATAACAGAACTTTCACAACTGAACACCTTGGAACAACCCTCTTCTCAAAATTGAGGCAGATGGCTACTGGATCCCTAGAAACAGCTGCAGGTTGCCAACCCATTTTGTTCACAAGGAAATCCAGGACTTTCATAACATGCTTCTCAGACAATCGCATGCATTCTGGACGAGTTCTGAATGCCAACAGAATCTCATCTTCAGACCAACCCCACCTCCTATAGATCTCCTTTTTTTGCTGCCGAGTTGATTCAGTCGTTTGACAGAATGCTTGGAGTGCATTCAGGAAGGTAAATTTCAAAGGATTAAATCCCATTTCCACAACCTTCTTGACATTTTCACTGAATTTATCACTTCTTTGGCAGATTGTGTGATAACGCACCACTAAAAATGAGATATGGGATATGGGAACTCCAATTTCTCTCAGAACTGCAATGTTAGCAGCTATGGTCTCCTCCAGATTTCCACTAGAACTCCAGCATGACCTCTTGAGAACCTTCATGGCATCTTCATTGCTGATATGTACACTCTTGAGGAAATTATACTTGGGAATTAGATTATTTTCTAAGCTCCTACTCAAGATACTTGGCTTAGAAGAGAGAATGCTAGCCAGATGAGCACCAGAAAAGCCTATAGAACGAAAAAATTCGAGTTTGGGCAAAAGGGTCTTCTCAGGATTGACCAAAAGCAATGAAGGAAACTTGGTTACAATTTTGGTGATATGGGTGTTGGTACATCCAGAGTTTCTGAGAAGAGCCAGAACAGAATCTGGGTTTTTAGGGTTCTCAAAGTGTATCTTCCCGGATGCAGAAATAGCAGTTTCTGGGGACAACCCACATGAGTTTACGAGGTAAGATACTGTGAAAGAATGCTTGTTGGATGTCGAGAAACATCTGACGATAAATGGAGTTGTATTTCGAAGAAAATGCAGTTGTGCATTGGAATCTGCCTGCCAGCCTTTTGGGATTAACCCTAGTCTCTTACAGATAAAATTAATACACATTTGAAAAGGAAGGTTCTGGTTCTTACCGTTTTCAAAATTGTATAGTTCTGAATCTTGATCGGACTTCGTCTGCAGCAGGGCAACGTATCCTTTTACAGCAATTTCCTTCAACACCTCCTATGGAGAAATTTTTACTTACAGCCCAGATTTTCCCTCCTCTCAACGGTAGTCTACTAATCGTGGGTTACTTTGGGGGATATTACATTAACACCCCCAACATTATTGAGAATTACACTACCAATTCTCACCCTTGCTCAAGATAATTTCAAACACTTCTTATAAATATACCTAATCACCGTTAATTTAAATTCTAATCAAACTCTTCTCATATTTATTTTCGCTCATCTTCCTTTTGACTTGAAATAAGAAAAGAATTTGAAAAAATTTTAAATTAATATTGGTTGAACATATTTAGTTCAAATCTTAAAAAAGGTAAGTGAGATTTGTCTTAATATCACGTGAACATATTTTTAACCTCTACAATAATAAAAATACCCTCATCTCTTAACTTCTAAAACTCTTTTCCATATGTCGTTGATCCATTTATGAATAACGAAATTGTTTTTACTTATTTTCACCTCTATTTGTCGTGTAAGACAGTCAAAGATTCATGTTCTTTATTTTATATTTAAAACTCTTAAGGAGTTTCCATTGAAATGCATTTGTGGTAAGACCACTTATAATTTTTAATGTCGGAGCCACCTTAAAACATTGGGGAAGGGTTAAGTGAGCAAGCCTTTACATTTAAAAAAAAAAAGTTATTTCCTTTTTGTTGTGTATATCTATAAAACATTTGTTATACAACAAATATATATTCATATAATTTGTAACCTTAAAAGGGAGAAAATAAAAGCAATGCCATCCATAGGAATTTGAAGATGGAAAGGTGAGTGGTCACATAATGGGACAATCGAATAATAATTTCAATCACATTAACAAGATTTTGATTGTTGTCTAGTTTCCTTTCATTTGGCTTTGAAGCTATCATTCCTTTTGCTCTTAAAACCAGTTTCATATGAGTGTCAATAAGAATATTACAAACTTTTGGAGAAGAAAGAGTATTTGCATGACATTACATTACAGAGTTACCTAAAATACTAACCTTACAACATATTTGTGAGGAGAATCAAAATGAAGAAGACAAGCTAACGAAATCTATAACTTACATTGTTGTCATTGATGCTACTCCAATGGAAAAAAAATACAAGGAATAAGTTTGCCATACCTTCACTAAGGTGGGTTAAAATAGACAAATAATTTTTCAACTCATATGTTTTATAAGTATGTATTTGTCATAGAATTGATTAATGCAAGGCCATGGGTATTAAGTTGTGGTGCATAATGCATGAAGGTACAAATGTATGGTCTAGCTTTAAAAATGGATATATTGAAACAAATATTGATATATTTTAGTGGTTTGCATGCTAACTTTAATATTTATTTGTATTTATGTTTTTTTGATTTCATTTATAATTGTATCTAACTTGCAATTTCAAGTTAGGGTCAATGAAGAACCACATGTACTACAAGATCCTTCTTTCCAAGAACCAACCCACTAGACACAAAGAGGCCTCAATACTCCCCATGATAAATTATAGATGATGACATGCATCATGGTCCTATTTTGTAATTCCAAAGCATTGGGGAAGTCTTTCATTTGTGTAGTGACTTACATTCCTTCTACTACCATCTTCAAACAAAGAGAAGAATCGAAGAAATATCGTATGCTACATTATCCATATACAAACCCAACAAGAGAAGGAAACTTGTAAAAAAGCAAGATAAACTACAGTGCCATTGGGATCCTTTGAGGTTGACCTTTAAGGAGGCAAAAGAGCCTTTCAAAAACTTGTTAAATCAAGATCACAATGAATGAAAGCCTAATTCTATTTTTTAGTTTTTTATTTTTGCTTTTTCCGACCACATTGACAATTTCTTTCTATTTCTATAACGAATAGGTAAGAGGTAGATATTAAATACATGTATGCATCAAAAGAATAGTTTAAGCCAAGATATTTGGATGTTGTATTTGCATTGCTTTTCACTTACTACTATGGTTAAGAAACATCAAATAACTGACTTTGCATAGCTATTTTATATTGCACATTGAATATGATATTCTTCTTCAATAAGCAAAGGCGGTCACATAGCTCTAGGATGATTAAATGTCATCATGACTATCTATCGTCTACAAGTACTCCTTCAATTCCTTTGTCTTAGCTTATTGTCGCTTGAGTATTAGCTAGAATGATCACATATTTACTTTGATTGATTTATATAACAATTAATCGTCTATGGCTAGTATATATAGATAGTTTATTTCTAGCACTTAAATATTTTAGCTCAACCCACTTTCCTCGCACAATGACCGCCACTCCATGAACTTTTTTCTATCTTGATTGCTCACTTTACTGTTGAAACTAGAAAAAAATTAGTTTCAAGTACTCAAACCATTAAAAATACTTCAAAAAAACCCTTAAAATGTTGGGTTTTAGTTCTCATAAATGAGCTTAGCTTTAAACCGAAAATGGAATTACAAAACAACCAAAACATCTTAATGGTAGTTAGTTATATATAAAACAAGCTTAACGTCTCATACGTTCATATTCATCATGTGCATGTACACTTGACCATAGTGAACATGTACGCTCGACCATAGTCGAGTGTTTGTCAAACAAACTTAACGACTCATTAGTCTAGGTTTGAACCTTTGAAAAGGGACTTACAAAACTATCTAAACACATTAGTAGTAGTTAAAGTATAAAAAAACTTTACAACCTTTGAAAATGAACTTGCAAAACTACCCAAACACCTTAGCACTAGTGGAGTAAAATAATCTTAATGTTCCATGCATTCATATCCATTCTATGAATGTACACTTACAATATTTAAGTCTATGCTATGTCCACCCAATTGCCTTAACTATATGATCTGTAAGGTACAATGTGAGTTGCCTCATTTTCTGCAATCTGCAGAAGAGGGCACTGGTTTTAATGGCCAAAAAAGCTAAAAGCTCTGTTTGGGAAGGGACTGTTTCCCATGCATCAACTCAGCCATGCTATGGCTTAGGATTATGCCACTAATTTTGATGCAAATACAATGAAAAAGAGGCTATATATGTAACCAAAATAAACAAAACTACACACTTTTCTCCCTCAACAAGCACTTCCTGTGCAGGGAAGAGGAAGGATGCTACACAGCTCAGAAAACCCTTGACGAGCTCCAAGAGCAAGAGGAGTTTGTTCCCACACCTCAACTCCCTTCCTGTCTCCCACATCTTAAGCCCAAGGCCAATCCAGTTTTTTGCCCAACTTCATTTAATCCAGTCCTAACTTGGTCATCGGAGAGGTCTAGCTGAGGGTTTCTTGGACCATACCTTGGTGCAGGTACGTATCCGAAAGAAATGGGAGGATCTCTCAAGAAGCCACTAATATTAAAACTTAATATTTAATATTTATTTATACTTGGATTGTTTACTTAAAATTTATAGTCATGTTACGGTATCAAATTGGAATCAATCGAGAAACAAGACTAATCACAATATGTTACATGCATAGTTTGGTCGTATTATTTTATATATCACTTGTTACTTAGTCCCACTTCTTTGTATTAGTCTTATTTGCTTCTATCATGATTCCATATATTTATTTTTTCATTTAACGATACACTTTAAGATTGATCGAATCGGTAAAACCTATCATTTAGTTCTTATGTTAAGTGTTGAAATTATTTAACAAAATTGATTTTTTTTTTTTTTGAAGTTTTTAAATTAATATATTTACCCACATTGATATTAAATAATGAGATTATGAGAATGAAATAAAGAATAAGAAAAGAATTTTTGGAATTTAAAAAAAGGTGCTTTATTTTGCCTTATTAAATTTAAATCATTTCTAATTTAAAATTGAAATATTAAATTATTTGATAAAAAAATACACTAATACTTGAAATTAAATCATATTAAATCATAAAAATGATTTATCAACACAATTGAAATACATTTCTTATAACATCATATAAGATTTTCAAGTCTAAAAATATGACCAAAATTAAATTTAAATTAAGATTATATTTGGATTAATAAAATTTGCCTCAGTGTTTAATCCACACCGCCATGCAAATGGATAGATGGAATTGTCTTGACATGCCCTAACAAAAAGAATATGATGAATTCTGCCCAAAAAGAATAATAAAATTGCATTAATAATAATAAATAAATAAATAACGGGTAAAACAGCCAAAAAGAAGGATCATTAACAATCATACAGTTGAATTCCGCAAACCAAATTATTAAGCTTTGGACTTGAAAAGGCCATGAATAGAAAACATGGGGTTTTTTCCACTCTGCACTTTCATTTCACCCTTGAATCTATATTTCCATGAACTCAACAGACATCCTACATTATGCTCTTAAACAGATCAAAGGGAGAAAGCAATCAAAAACTGGTAAATCAAAGAACCCCCAGCTGAAGCTGGAAGAAGCAAATACACTTTTTGCTCACAACAATGAAAATGGAATTGAATCTGAGGAAACATAACAACACAACAGCCATACACAAAAAAGAAAGGAAGGCTGATATGCTATCCTACAACTGTTTGATTCCACCTATCTCCTCAGATGCAAAGCCTAGTTCTAGAACCCCCACTTCACCCTTATATAGATTTAACAACTGAGGAATGTGATTCTGATATTTTATCACAAACCTGTCCAAAAACTTACTCTCCGTGTACCTCAAAAAGGCACCTAAACTCAGATCCTTCTTCACCAACCCCTTCAACATCAGAACTTTCCCAACCCAACACCTCGGAATGATCCTCTTCTCCAAATTGAAACCCAGAGAGATTGGAAATCTGGTGATTTCGTTAAGCTTCCAACCCATCTTATTAACCAGGAAATCCATTGTGCTCATTATTTTCTTCTCAGATAAACTCATACATGCGGGAAAAGCTCTAAACAACAACACAATCTCATCATTGCTCCAACCCCACCTCCTGTAGACCTCCATTTTCTGTTCCCAAGTTGATTTACTCATTCCAGCAAACACTTGGATTGCCTTAATGAATACCACTGTCAGAGGGTCGAATCCCATTTCCATAACCTCCTTCACAGTTTCACCAAACCTGTCGTGCTTTAGCTGCACTACAATGGGATAATAAGTTATCAAAAACACGATAGAGGATTCAGGCACTCCAATTTCTTGCAAGGCTGTGATATTTGGAACGATGTTCTTGTTCACATCCTCAAGAAAAATCCTGGGTGAGCGCTTGATTGCAGAAACAACTCTATTATCAAGGTGAAGAATGCTCTTGAAAAAATTATAACAAGGGATAATCTGATTGTCCAAGCTCCGTGACAAGATCATTGGACATGAAGACAGGATCCTCCCAAGGTCAGCCCTTGAAAAGGGTTTAGAATTGAAAAACTCGAGTTTGGGCAAAAGGGTTTTCTCAGGATCAGTCAAAAGCAAAGTTGGGAATACTCTTATGAGTTTGGGAAGTTGGGTGTCGGTGATTCCATAGTTTCGGAGGAGGGCGAGGATAGAGTCGGGCCTTTCTGGGGTTACCAAGTGAAGTTTTTGGGAAGCGGAGAGAGCAGAATCTGGGGACAACCCACATGAGTTGATGAGGTAAGACACTGTAAAAGAGCATTGTTTGGGATTTGCGGATCGGGATGTTGGCGATGATGAGAAGAATCTGAATGTGAGTGAACCATCTTGAAGAAGTGAGAGTTGGGTTGTGAAGATTTTCCCAGTAATCCTCCAATTTGGGGGTGGATAGGGCAGAGACGATAGTCCTCTAAAGCTGAAGCGGATTCTCATTTTCCACCACTCTATGAAACCCTTCTCCTGAAAACCCTCCCTTTGCTACCATGAAACTTCTCTGGCGATCTGAATCGAAATTCAAAACCAAAAAGAAGCCAGAAATGATGTCAGACTGTCAGTGGTTATTAGTGATAACAATTAATAATCGACCAATTTTGGGTGCATTAACATACGCTTTCTGTTTTCTTTTGCAAACAGAAAAATTAGAATCACTCTTATATAAAAATTATCTTCTTTTGTCTCTAAAAATTATTTTAATAATTTAAAGTAATAAAAAAAATTAAGAACTTATTTACACATGTGTCATTAAAAAATAATTTATTAATTTTAAATTTTTTTTTTTTCCAAAACCAATTATAATAATAAAAAATTAAAAAATTTATAACAAATAAATAAAATTAAATATGATGTTATTCCTTTTTTCCCCTCTATAATATAGTACGATAGAGAAAATCTTTTAATATAATTTTGGGAAAATAAGTTTTCACTCACTAATTTAAAAAAATATAGAAAAAAAAACCTGAAGTTTTATAAATTAGTTTTATCTTCATACATTTAAAAATATTTTAAAATACATGCACTTTGAAAGACTCTTTTACTTATAATGTTAATAACAACTGTTAACTATTTTTTTTTACCAGGAGAACTTATTTGAAATTAATAAAATAAGAAAATTTTAAAATTAAAACTAAAAATTTTTGAAGCTTTAATAGAAAATATGGATATCAAGAAAGAACTAGGAATACAATAAGAATAAATATTTTGTTTTTAAAATTTTTAAGGTT
Source organism: Vitis riparia (assembly GCF_004353265.1). Classification (NCBI taxonomy): domain Eukaryota; kingdom Viridiplantae; phylum Streptophyta; class Magnoliopsida; order Vitales; family Vitaceae; genus Vitis; species Vitis riparia. The sequence goes on from NC_048437.1 coordinate 23,527,082, forward strand.
TTTTTGGTTTTTAATTGTATTTAATTTTTTATGCTTTTTAGTGTTAATTCTATTTTTAATTTTAAAAGTTTCTATTGTTGTCAACTAACAAATTGTTATTCAATTTTATTAAAAATAATAATACAAAAAATAAAGGGATTTATATAATATAAGATATAAAATCATTATACACTATGACATTAGAAATATTTTATTTATCATGTGAATCTTGTAGAATTTTTCTACAATAATTTATATCTCATATTATATAATAAAAAACTTATAATATATTTATTTATAAAACACTGTTATCGAATTAAAATGATAAATTAATTTTAGATAATTTTATATAATATTATCAAGTAAAAGAGTATTTCAGGAAATAATTATTTGAATCATGAAAAAGTGTAAATATTTTTAAATAAATGAAGATAAAACTAATTTATGAAAAATTAAGGTTTTTTTCTTTATATTTTTTAAAATTAGTGAGTTAAAACCCACTTTTTTTCTCTAATTTTCCTTAAAATTATACATTACCTTTCATAATTTTTTAATTTCTCTAAAATTTTTCATTAACCAAATAAATATCAAACTACACTTATATATAAAATTTATTCATTTTTAAAAATAATTTTAAAATAAAAAATCAATTTATTAGTACTTGAAAGTAAAAAAAAAAAAAAAACCTCAATAATTTTAGAAAGTTATAGACCAAAATTTATTTTAAACTATTTTGATTGATTTATTTTTTACATATATTATAGTTTTATAATTTTTTTTACTAAGCAAATAAACTCTAAATCAAGTAAGATTTAATGTGTTGAATCATTAATGAGCCTAATAATTTTTAAAAATAATTCGAAACTCAAATAATAGCCTAATTAATATAAAAATTGGTTTACAAAAACTTTATTGTTTCTATTTTACATAAAATCAATTTTTTTGCTTTTTTTATACCTCTTATTATTTATTTTAAATATTAAGATTATTTGGTAAAATTAACTTAAATTTTATTTTAAATCATTAAATTGACCTATTTACCCCTACTAATATTTATATTTCTACTAAACTTGAGTAATAAATTTATTTATAGTATAAGTATAAGATAACTATGAGAATATTTCCTATAAAAAATGAGTTGTTTATCATATTAAGTTATTTCAATTATTTAATTTTTATTTTATCAAATATACTTAATCTACTAAATAATTTAAATTAAGTCATATTAAGTTAATAAATTAAGTTATTTCAATTATTTAATTTTTATACAAACTAAATAAATCATACGAATGGGAATAATTTATTAGCTTTAAATATATATTTTTTATTTTCTTCTAATTTTCTCTTTATTTTTTTCATAATTTTCATCAAAATTTCCCAAAACTAATCATAGGTTCCTTTCGTTCCATCTTTTTGGGCGAAAGGCTAGAATAATTAATTCATTAAACGGAAAACAGAAAGCATATCTTAATGAGCCCAAAATTAGTTGATCATTTCTGGCTTAATTTTTTATTTTTGAAATCTGGATTCAGACCGCCGAGAAGTTTCATGGTAGCAAAGGGGAAGTTTTGAGAAGAAGGCTTTCAAGGGTGGATCATGAGAATCCGCTTCAGCGTTAGACGGGTATCGTTTCTGCTGCCCAATCCAACCCCAAATTGGAGGATTCCTGTGAAAAGCTTTACAACCCAACTCTCCCTTCTTCAAGATGCTCCACTGTCATTCAGATTCTTCTCTTCATCGTCAACATCCCCATCCTCCTCAAATCCCAACCAATACTCTTTTACAGTGTCTTACCTCATCAACTCATGTGGGTTGACCCCACAATCTGCTCAGTCCGCTTCCCAAAAGCTTCACTTGGTAACCCCAGAAAGGCCCGACTCTGTCCTCGCACTCCTCAGAAACTATGGAATCACCGACACCCAACTTCCCAAACTCCTACGAGTATATCCAACTTTGCTTTTGGCTGATCCTGAGAAAACCCTTTTGCCCAAACTCGAGTTTTTCTATTCTAAAGCTTTTACAAGGGCCGACCTTGGGAGCATCCTCTCTTCCTGTCCAATGATCTTGTCGCGGAGCTTGGACCACCAGATCATCCCTTGTTATGATTTTTTAAAAAGCATTCTTCATCTCGATAAAAGGGTTGTTTCTGCATTCAAGCGCTCACCCAGGATTTTTCTTGAGGATGTGAACAAGTACGTCGTTCCAAAAATCACAGCCTTGCAAGAAATTGGAGTGCCTGAATCCTCTGTCGTGTTTTTGATTACTCATTATTCCAATGTAGTGCAGGTAAAGCACGACAAGTTTCACGAAATTGTAAAGGAGGTTATGGAAATGGGATTCGATCCTCTGAAAATGGTATTCATTAAGGCAATCCACGTGCTTGCTGGAATGAGTAAACCAACTTGGGAACATAAAATGGAGGTTTACAGGAGGTGGGGTTTGAGCAATCATGAGATAATGTTATTGTTTAGAGCTTTTCCCATATGTATGAGTTTATCTGAGAAGAAAATAATGAGCACAATGGATTTCCTGGTTAATAAGATGGGTTGGAAGCTTACCGCAATCACCAGAGTTCCAAGCACTCTGAGTTACAGTTTGGAGAAGAGGATCATTCCGAGGTGTTCGGTTGCGAAAGTTCTGATACTGAAGGGGTTGGTAAAGAAGGACATGGGCTTAGGTACTTTTCTGAGGTTCACTGAGAAGAAGTTTTTGGATAGGTTTGTGATCAAATATGAGAATCACATTCCTCAGTTGTTAAATCTATATAAGGGTGAAGTGGGCATTCTAGAACTAGGCTTTGCATCTGCGGAGATATGTGGAGTCGAACAGTTGTAGGATAACATGTCAATTTTCCTTTCCCTTTGTGTTTGGCTGCTGTTATGTTTGTTAGAAAATCAAGAAATAAGATCTCATGGATTTTAGTTTAATGAACCAAAAATAGATTTACAAAACTCGTCTTCCGTGAATTGTTCACAATGTTGAGTCACTTTAGCAGCACCTTGTCACTTTGTATTGATATTAACACTTTATATCTTCCCTCTCCTTACTCTCTTTCACTTAATGTTTGTACAAATGATGAAAACCTCACAAACTTACGATGAGTGGAGAGAGGGACCATGTTTACACTCAAAATATACTGCAATTATTGCAGTATAATTTGAGGTGTCAATCCCATAGAAAAACAAACAACAAAAGAGGTTACCACAATAAAAAGGAATAGATTAAAAGAACTTGGAAAACTAAAACTAAAACAAAGAAGGATGAAAATCAATATGATAGAAACCAAGGCATAGAGACTCACTTAATTGCTTTGTTTTATTGTTACCAACTTTGATTCCTACTTACTACTCAATCGCATGTTTCACATCCCAAACAAACAATTGGGACATATAACTTTGAAGATCAATGATAAAAACCAATGCATTTGTTTTGAGAACAATCTTTTAAATAAGGAAAAATAGAGATCTAGTCTTATGGGTTATCCAAGAGCAACAATATATCATATGACAATATTATAGTGAAGGATCAATTTATAACACAAATACTGAAGCGTTTATAGGTTATCCAAGACACAATATATCATATGACAATATTTTTCATAACTTCAAGAATTACCTTATGTGGATATCTGTAGCCAAAGTTATGCCAAAAATACTGAAGCCTATTCAGCAAATGACAGGAAAGGATAGAATCTAAGTAGAGTTTCTATTGTGTCTGAATTTCAATGCCTAAAATTTCCTGGAAGGTCAAAACTCTCCTAAAAATTACTCCATCTTTTTCTTATTTGTTTAAGAACATTCTGGAATATTCTGACTGCTAAATTGGTGCTTGAATGAACTGGGACAATCTGTTGACTGAATACATTATTTGGTCATCAATTAATTGGTTTTAGGAAGCTGAAGAAATCTAGCTTAGAAAAAGATAAGTTAAGCTGTCAAAACAAGCTAGCCAATTGGCTGGGTTGCTAGGTTGAACTGAGCTTTTTGGCACTTTTTGGGTGCAAACGTGGGCCTAGACAAAGGTCAAGGGCATTTTGGTGATTTTATTTAAAAATAACACAAAAACACAAAATTGTCCAAAATGACCACATTTGTTAAATAATTCAATAATTAATCAATTTAATCTCAAATTATCAACAAACGCAAATAATGAAATACTCTTTTGAAGTGCATTTTCATGCTCTAATCGGACTAAGAACCCTTTTATATCATGTCCAGTAGCTTTCCATCAAGAGTCACAAATGAACACTTCCTTTTAAATATATGAATCCACATTTTTCAATTCCATGTAGTATTAATGGTATATGAAAACTTTAATGTAGGTATGTGATTTTGGTCATTATACCTTGTGTACAATTTGGTAGATTCATGACTTTGGTCATGATACTTTGTATTTTTCTATATATCTTATATATTTAATCTTCCCACATACATTAGATGTATAATATAAGAAATGTAAATACATTAGTTTCATGATTTTAGTAGTGAACTTTTAGAATATTGGGGATTAACTTCATGACCACATGAAGGTCACAACAATTCCAACAATGTTTCCTCATATTCAATTCCATTTTCATTGTTTTGAGCAAAAACAACATTGACCCTTAAAAGACAACAAGTATGATCAACAAGACTACCTTATCTTTACTGTTTCAATTAGTTCATAGTTGTAGTGATGGTAGTAGTGACTTTAACGATAATCCATCCATAATTGAAAATTGGTGCGAAGAGTATCAGTTTTTATTAAATAATTGCATTAAAGTTACTATTGCTTATGAATCATAAAAAAACTAAGCTTGATGTGTTAAATGAAGAAAAATTGAACCATCTTGAAAAGATTCAATTTCTTAAGACTGAGCATAAATCTCTTCTTGCTAAAGACAATGCTCTAACTCAAGAGATTGAACAACAAAGAAAAGTAGATTCTTCAAAAAATGATATCTTTAATCTTGAGACTAAAATCTTAAAATAAATAATTGATAGTTAAAAGTCTTATCGAGATAAGAAAGGTCTTAACCATGTAACAAGATTGAAACTTCCACCATGGGAGAAACAATTTTTGTTGAAGGCAAGAGGAAACTCCTAATGTTGAAGCTCTCTTTAGCACACCTCCCTAGTACTCAATCTGCAAGAAATCAAGACATACACAAGGTAGGTGTTATAGTAAGCTTTTTGATGCGTATCAATTTCATTTGAATAGACTTGTAAGAGAATCAAACTTCCTTAAAAATCAAATCTTGAATAAAGGAAAAGGAAGAAAAACTAACATTAAGCTTAGAAATAAGAAAAACTCTCCTAGCATACCTCTTTGGATGAAACAAATCTAGGTAAAGAAATATGACCTCCTCACCCTCTAGAAATAAGAAAGGAAGGTTGATGTGCTATCCTACAACTGTTTGATTCCACATATCTCCTCTGATGCAAAGCCTAGTTCTAGAACCCCCACTTCACCCTTATATAGATTTAACAACTGAGGAATGTGGTTCTGATATTTGATCACAAACCTATCAAAAAATTTCTTCTCAGTGAGCTTCAGAAAAGCACCTAAACTCAGATCCTTCTTTACTAACCGCTTCAATATCAGAACTTTCCCAACCGAACACCTCGGAATGATCCTCTTCTCCAAACTGTAACCCAGAGTGATTGGAACTCTGATGATTGCGCTAAGCTTCCAACCCATCTTATTAACCAGGAAATCCACTGTGCTCATTATTTTATTCTCAGATAAACTCATACATAGGGGAAAACCTCTAAACAACAACATAATCTCATGATTGCTCAAACCCCACCTCCTGTAAACCTCCATTTTCTGTTCCCAAGTTGATTTACTCATTCCAGCAAACACTTGGATTGCGGTAATGAATACCATTTTCAGAGGGTCGAATCCGCTTTCCATAACCTCCTTCACAATTTCGTGAAACTTATCGTTCTTTAGCTGCACTACACAGGGATAATGTTTTATCAAAAACACGACAGAGGATTGAGGCACTCCGATTTCTTGCAAGGCTGTGATTTTTGGAACGATATTCTTTTTCACATTCTCAAGCAAAATCCGGGGTGAGCGCTTGCATGCAGAAACAACCGTTTTGTCGAGATGAAGAATGCTCTTTAAAAAATTATGGCAAGGGATAATCTGATTGTCCAAGCTCCGTGACAAGATCAATGGACAGGAAGAGAGGATCCTCCCAAGGTCGGCCCTTGTAAAAGCTTTAGAATGCAAAAACTCGAGTTTGGGCAAGAGGGTTTTCTCAGGATCAGCCAAAAGCAAGGATGGAAATACTCTTAGGAGTTTGGGAAGTTGAGCGTCGGTGATCCCATAGTTTCTGAGGAGGGTGAGGACAGAGTCGGGCCTTTCTGGGGTTACCAAGCGAAGCTTCTGGGAAGCGGAGAGAGCAGATGGTGGGGACAACCCACATGAGTTGATGAGGTAAGACACTGTAAAAGAGTATTGGTTGGGATTTGGGGAGGATGGGGATGTTGACGATGAAGAGAAGAATCTGAATGAGAGTGAAGCATGTTGAAGAAGGGAGAGTTGGGTTGCAAAGCTTTTCACAGTAATCCTCCAATGTTGGGGTGGATTGGGCAGTAGAAACGACACACCTCTAAGGCGGCAGCGGATAATCATTTTCCACCTCAATATCAAAATGAAACCCTTCTTCTCGAAACCTTCCCTTTGCTACCATGGAACTTCCCCGGCGGTCTGAATCAGTAAAAATAAAAAAGCCAGAAATGATGACAGTCCATCAGCAATAATAATTAAATAATTGACTAATTTTTTCATCTTTAAAATAAAAAATTAGTGATAAATCAACTTATTTTATCATTATGTCTCTAAAAATTATTTTAAAATTTTAATATAGTAAAAATGTACAATACCTTAATTTTTTTTTATAAAAAAAATGTTCAAAAAATTATTATCTTTTAAGCTAAGTCCCAAAAAATTCTCACATTTTATATAAAAACGAACATGTGATTTGCCTTTAAAATGATTAAGATTTTCAAATGTATGAAAAAATAGAGAGAGGATGGAAGATAGAAGAAAAATATTTAAAGTAATAATTTATTTTTATATAAAAATTAAATAATTTAAAATTACACTTATTTTTAACTAATTTTTACTTTTATTCTATTTTTCTTTTTTCTTTTTTTAAAAGTCAAATAAGAAAAAATCATTTTCCCTCATATAATTTTTTTCTTTCCTTATAACTTTTCGAGAACTAAATATAACCAAACAAATTGATTGTGTTGTATTTATTCAAGTCTTGGAAAGATAAAAAAAAAATGATGATATTTAGCCGACTATCTAATAATCATGTCAATTAAAACACGTAAAATTCATTTAATAAAGAGGACAAATTAGATTATATTGCCACAAATAATCCATTTAATCTAGAGACTATGACCTACCCAACATAATTAAGACTTGTTTTAACTTATTCAAAACTTTAAATTTAAATGAATTATAAATTAGTTCGTTTATTTAAGTTATAAAAACAAGAATAACTTCAATCCAAACACTCTAATTTCATGTCATTTTCAAATTTATTTGGAAGTCATGTCAAAAATTGTCATATCTATATAATATGGTTGGTTATTAAGTATAACTCTTAGGAGGCGTAGATCAGCTTGTTGGCTTAATATGATTTAATAACTTAATTTAAACCTTTAAGTATATTATTAGATTTTTTATGTTAATGTTAATATTTAACATTTTAAAATTATTTTATTAATTCTTCTCATATTCATATATTTAGAAATGTTAATAGCTTTGAAATAATTTCACGCTAAAGTTTATATCATACTTCAATTTTAAATCATAATTTCATACCTCATTCAAAACTTGTTTCTCAATGGTGAGCTAACAATATATATGTCAAAAGACTCGAGATTTTAATTCCCTTTTTCATAAAATTGAACATTGCTAGAGTTTCATTTTGTTAAAGAAAAGAAAGAAAACTAAAGTTTATATATATAAACTAACCCTAAATGACACATGTGGTATCATTTAATTGGCCACTTATTTAAAAAATAACATAAAATATTTCAAAATAATAATATATATGTATTATGATTTTTGAGTGATCTAGCCCATTTGAGGTTGGTGGAGTGCCAAAAATGGCAAATTGAAAGTGGGAGAGGTTCGAGCTTGAACCGGCAATGGATGAATTCAAATTGGAGGGTAGTTTCTTCCTTTCACAATAGATGAATTCAATTTTGGGCAAAATTTGAATTGGATTCCAATTCAACACATGATTTGCTTAATTAACTTTAATAAGTCATAACTTCCTTATTTCACATACAATTCGAAAACTATTTGAAGCATTAGACTCTTGACTTTCTGAGCTTAGAAACAGTATATAACTTACCCCAAAATTATCTTAAAAGTGCTCTAGAGTTCACCTCAAAGTCAAGGTATGTGTTACAATAAGATTTTGCATTTCGAATTTCATTTTGATCTCCGAGCTATGCCTCCAACCTTCTTTTCTCATGTTTGTTTGTTCTCTAACTCTATCTATAACATTTGGTACTCATCTTTCATGCCTATTTATTTTGTCCTTGCCTAGGTCTCCTCGGGTTCCACGAGCCTTAAAGCTCTGATTTATATATTATATATATATATATATTTAACCTTTTACTCTACTATGGATTAAATTGGTTCTTGCAACATGCATTATTTTCATCTAATATCAAATTAAACTCAAAATAAAAGTTAAGTCCATAACTAGGGTCTTATGGTATGCTTTAGCATCATGCTGCTAACCTTGATGCAAATACAATGAAAAAAAGGACTATGTATCACAAAAATACATATAGATTATATTTGGTTTGCATAAAGTACTAAGACAAGAAAAAAAAATGTTAAAGAAAATAATCTTTTATTTGGTTTTACCATAAAAAAAAAAAATGAAAGAAAATCAAATATGATCAAAATTCGTAAGAAATTTATGTATTTTTAAATTATTTTATTTGTATATTGAAAAATTAAATAAATTTAAAATAAGATGTAAAAATGATTTATTGACTTTAAAATCTATTCTTTTATTCCTTTTACTTTCCTTTCTATTTTCTTTTCTTCACATTTTTTCTCAAACATTCCGGCACAAAACATGGCCTGAAGGATGTTGAAACAAAACTGCACCATTTCCTCCCCAGTAGGCAACTTCGAGTTTAGGGTAGAAGGATGCTACACAACTCATAAAACCCTTTACTTTTTTTCTTTTTTAAATAAAAAACAAGCCATTCATTGATATGAAGTTTTAAGAACATGCAAAATGGAGGTACGGGTATTCCTGGTCACCTCGACCTGGACCTAGTGATCAGGTTCCAGACACCACATGCAAAATATAGACATAAGCGGAATCTATATTGCCATGAACTGAAAAGACATCCTACATTATGTTCTTGAACAGATCAAAGGCAGAAAGCAATCAAAAACTGGTAAATCAAAGGACCCCCAGCAGAATCTGGTAGAAGCAAATGTATTGTTTTTGCTCAAAACAATGAAAATGGAATTGAATCTGAGGAGACATAACACAACAGCCAAACACAAAAAAGAAAGGAAGGTTGATATGCTATCCTCCAACTGTTTGATTCCACATGTCTCCTCAGATGCAAAGCCAAGTTCTAGAACCCCCACTTCACCCTTATACAGATTTAACAACTGAGGAATGTGATTCTGATATTTTATCACGACCTTTTATAATGCTCTTGAGAAATTATAACAAGGGACAGCCTGCTTGTCCAATCTTCGAGACAAGGTCATTGGACAACAAGAGAAGATCTTCCCAAGGCCGGCCTTTGAAAACCCATTGGAATGGAAAAACTTGAGTTTGGGCAAAAGGGTTTTCTCAGGATCAACCGAAGCAAAGTTGGATACACTTTAAGGAGTTTGGGAATATGGGTACTGGTGATTCCATAGTCTCTGAAAAGGGTGAGGACAGAATCGGGCCTTTCAGGGGTTTCAAAGTGTAGCTTCCCGGAAGCAGATATAGCAGATTCTGGGGACAACCCACATGAATTTATGAGGTAAGATACTGGGAAATAGTGTTGTTTATCATCTTTTGCTTTGGATGATAAGGAGAAGAAGCAGACGCTGCGGGGTGAAAATGAGAGCCTTCTACAGGTGAAAGGGATGAACATGGTTCAAGGACGAATCATGTAAAAAGACAAAAAGGAATGAAGTCACAGTGAATGCTGGGATGCTTCAAGAGCAGAGAAGCTTCTTCCACTCAGCATACGTCTATGAAGTACTCAGATTCTCTCTCTCTCTCAATGACGCCGTTTCAGTTCCTCCGTTTCTGTCATTTGCACAACATTGTTTTGGTTTTCTTCCTTTCATGTGTTGGTTAGAATGCCCTCATTTGGAGTAGTTTGTTTTCTAATTTAATTTATTTGGATTTAGATAGAAGTTGAAGTATTTTGCATACTGAATTATTTTATTATCTTCTCAAAAGTCAAACATGAGCATTCGCAACAGGCTCAGGTTCGGTATCTCTAGAAAAGCCATAAATCCATTACATCCCCCTGAAATTGTGTTAGAATGGTGAACTGTCACCTTCCTCCATAGTCTTGAAGGAATAATTGATTTTGTATGAGGCAGGCAATCGTATGAAAGGCGTTGATCATCCTACAAGCACAAGGATGAATCACAATATAAAGTTATGTGATCTACAAGTTGTAGTTTCTTGTACCCATCTACAAAACTGAATCAGAAAACAAAACTTGTCCTTTTATTGCTTTTCTTTGTCAAATTACAATATGTGAAGAGTGTAAAAATACAAATGTGGGAAAGAGGGAGATGTATTCAAGCATAAATTTGATGGCTTACAGCTCTACAGCCAAAGGGTGCGTGTAGAGCTACTCATCTGAAGGGCTCAACTGGTGTCGACTCTTCAAGAAGGGCTGCAGCCTCGAAACATTCAGCAGCTTCTTGTAATGATGCAGTACCCTGGGCTTTGTAAACCAGGCCAAGATTATACCATGCAGAAGGGTTCATTCTGTCAAGCTGCAGTGCTTGTGTCAGAAAGCTTCTAACAACTGCATCTGATTGGGTGCCGAGGTGCCTGAGAACCACGGCAATGGAGATCAGGCAGGGTATGTGGGTGGGTTCAATATCTAAACCATTTGCAAAGGCTTTTAGAGCTTCTTTGTGGAGGCCTTGCTTTTCATAAAGTAAACCTGTCAAAATTACCATATTATGAATTCCTTCATTTGGACTCTCAATGCAGCAGTACTAGCCAAAAAGTAAAAAAGGAATACAAAAATTCGAAAGAAGAAAAGATTCAAGCCATGGAGAAAATTTAACTAAACCTTCATCAACTTAAAACAATAACTGATAGTGAATGGTTAGTACTTGTACAGTTTTTAACAATGATGAGTGATGGGAGAGAAGAATATACTATGAAGTGATCAAAATATCGGCATACCCATTGCATGACATCTAGCAGCAGAATAAGGACTGATGGCCCGGGATTTGGAAAGACAGATCTCAGCCTCATGCCACCGTGACAAGCTTATGTATAAATAAGCCAGATCATGCCATGCATCCAATTCCAAACTTCTATCAGGATATCCACTACCCTGTGACAGATGATGTAAAAAGATAAGTAGTTGCAACAACTATTTGTCTCAGAACAAGATTTCCCAGTAAAATACAAAAATGAATGCCGTGTTTGGTAAGGGACAAGTGAATTCAGAGCATAGTTCTGGAATTGCCCACATACTCTTGATTGGAGAAAAGGAAGACAGATAATTTGCCTCCATTAGAATTCTGGAAAGTGGCTTCCATTCCCACTTAACAGTAAACAAATTGTTTTAGTTGTCATATGGTGAAGAAAATGACTTCCACATCTACCTACATCCGAAACCCTCTCCCCATCACTATACACACTCACAATCCAAAAAGGGAAAAAGAAAAGAAAAAAACAAAAAGAGCTTCTTTCTTGGAAATTGTTCCCAGATCATCAATAAGATGTAGGCCCTTGGGTTTGTCTCAGACTAAAGGGATTATCACAGAAAAAATCCTAGGGGTGAGAGAAACATGAAAGGGACAAATGCTTAAGTGGAGTCAAAGTGGGGCCAATGTAATTTCAGAAAATTCTACCTACAGGCCAAAACAGAGTTAAAGTAATGCACTGGATTGACATTAATGGCAACACGAACATGCAAACAGGATGCATTTCCAGAACCATGTCCAGGATCTACTTCAAGAAAACACATGGAAAAATTTTCAAAATTCTACTCGATTTGGTTTCTCAAGCAAGAGTGCATTGAGCTGGAAGGACAAAGGAAAAGGCAGAGATCAGTGGGTTAAAAATGATGGGAGAACCATTTGTAAATCATTGTGATTGATGGGTTTGATCGGATATAAATAGTATATTCAGCTTATAGAAGGAAAACTTATCGATCAACAGACCTTGAGAAACTTATTCCCAGACCCAAAGCTTTTTCTCTGAACCTGAAGAACAGCAAGAAGATGAGTATATGTCTCAACTGCTTGCTTTAACCGTCCACGTGCAATTTGGAGTTTAGCTTTAGTTCTCAACAATTCTCCCTGATCCCATTTTCCAGTCTGATCAATGGCAGCATTAATGACAGCTTCAGCATCCTTGAACCGTTTTTGAGCTGATAATATCCGAGTCAACAATAACCATCCTTTAACTGAAGACCCGCCTTCAAGTTTTATGAAGTACTTTGCATAATAAAGTGCAGCATCCAACTTCCTCTGCTCAGCATTTTCTAGGCTGAGATGGTAAACAACTTTGGGATCTCTTACTTTAATCATTCGCCCAGCTGTTTCCAGGGCATGAAGTGCCTCAGCTTGTCTTGAAACCCTCTCAGAGTCAGCCACAACTGATTTGGAATGTGCAGAAAGTGAAATACCCAATAAACAGTTGGCAACACTTCCCATCTCTTCACACCCTCCCTGCAAGCTTTGCAGGGCTCTGCGGGCAAAGCTGATCCCTTCTTCTGCAAAATTTGGGTTTTCCCCACAAATCTTTGAAGCCATTAATAAAGCTGGAAGATAGTTTGGATTCTCCGCATTACTCAATAGTTTCTTCAACATATTCAAAGCAGTCAAGCTATCACCATCTCCATAATAACAGAGTGCTAGAGTGTGATACCTTTCTTTTCGATTCATGGTCCCAGGAAGCAATTCTTCTACTTGATTGGCTAAAGACCTTAGTCCCCCTGACAGAGACAGAGCATAGGAGAGGTGATCCAAGATTGATGGGTCCCACTCAATTTTTTCAAGAGAAATTTTTCTTAATAGAATTATTAATAGAAGAATAGCCTCTTCTATGTTGTTTCTAGGTACAAATGAACCATCCATTTGGGAACGGAGCTCGGGGGGGCTTGCTTCACCTCCACTGTATAATAGAAAAATAGCAAACTCTTTTTGGATTTTTGCATTAGTTTCCACATCAATGTTCCAAGCATGTAGAAGGGCTCGTCGGTATGACAAAATTGCTTCATGAGGAGAATCGGCAAGTTTCCATAATTCTGGAAGCAACTCAATGGCCTTATTTAAAGTCTCCTGCAATTTACAGTCAGAACCAAAGTTTACATGCAAGCCTTCTGGTAATGAAGATTCAACAATGTCCAGAATAACGTTGCATGATTGAGCAGCTTCTGCAAGATTTGGAAGATATATTAGCCCACATCAGGGTCATTTTAACTGCTGTGCATCACTTGAAATCTTTTTTCCACATCATGAAAACATATACACGAGAGAGAGAAAGAATCTGATTTTTTGCTGAAAACATTGAGTAAAAGACAAATTGAAATAAAGAAACAACCGACCAAGACTTCCATAAACTGTTTGATAAGCATGCACATGTATGTGTGCGTGTGTACTAGATTTATAAACACGATACATGCCTAGACATGCTTCACTAACAAGAGTTCAGAAAATGGCATCGTATTTAGTGTCCAATTGGATACACTTCCTGTTTTCTACTTTTAAAGACATAAAATAGTAGTAACTTCTATATAAAATAGAAAAACTCTTAAGAGACTTACATTAAAAAGATAATGGTTTTAAAAACTGTTCCAAAAAAATTGAGGCATTAAAAGAATTTTACTATCTAAAATTTTTAGAATTTTAAAAATGATTTTTAAAGACATAGGCTTAGTCCATTATTTTTATGTGAGACTTTCCACTTCTCAAATAAAGTTCTTGTTACTTTTTGTATTCAAAAACAAAAAACAGGAAGCATATCCAAGTGGACACTTAACAAAGAGTTTATTAATTTTATAATCTTTCTAATAGCAAGATGCTCAAGCAGTTGCTCTTTCAAATAAACCAGCAACTTTGTGTTTCATATTTTATAATAACCACATCTTGCATATTATCAATACCTGTCACAACAAATGCAACAATTTTTTAAAATGATTAATAAGAGAGAGAGAGAGAGAGAGAGAGAGAGAGAGAAGGGGAAGACGTTCCAGCTGCTTAGCATGAGCAGTTTTATTTTAATTCAAACAGGATTATCATGTCTCAAAAAATAATAATGGAGGAGCATTAAAGGAACTTCATTACAGTAAATATGCAATTAAACCAAGAACGAAACATTTTTTACACTACTGGTGTATAGAAAACATAAAGTAAAGCAAATATAAGTTAAATCAAAGAAGGGAGCCAATTGGTGAATCAGCACCAGTGACATTACCTTTAAACCTTCCAAGACCCTGCAATGACTTTGCTTTAAGAAAGATTGCTTCCAAGAGTAAACTAACAGCATGTATGGACATAGGTGGGGCAGCATCACTTCGAGAGCGTCTCCTACGACGTTCTCCTCTCTTAGCGAGGGTGAGTTTCATCTTGGGAGTCACTGCAGCAATATCTATTCCTTCAAATACATGCAGAGCAGCTTCTATGTTCCCTTTTTGATATTCGTATCTCCCTAACAATGCTCTTGCTTCCTGAAAATTGCAGACATATTAATCTCAGATATTCAGAAAACCCCATGAAAATCCACAGTAAAAAAAATTATATTCATTATTGTCATTTTCCATTTATTAGGCTTTCAGTTCAGAAGCATATCAATGACATGAGCATGGTTGAAACAAGGATGTTAAGACAGATAAATGGGAAAACAAGAAATGACAGAATAAAAAAAGAACGAATATTTTAGAAGTTAAAGGTAATGCAAAACTTAACATTTAAAAAGGTTGGTGAAAATGGTGCTACTCTGCAAAGAATACTAATGACTGCATGAGTAAAAAACAATTTTGTCCAGGTCGAACACACACTACAAGGATAAAAAGAGAATAAAGAGGGTATGATAGCATATGTTCTAACAGAAGATATTACCACATAAATAGCCAAAAAAGTAGCTGGTTGAGTCACTTCTATACTGAATTTCAAGGTTTCATCTAGGCTTATATCTCAGTTATTAAGATTCTTAATCATAAGAAAAGCTCCCATAAAAATGCCAGAAAAAACCTAAGAATAGATTCCCCTTTTTTTTTTCAGTAATTAAGTTCCCATTTGAGTGCATCTGAATTCTAATAATAAAGATAAGGAAGTAAATGCACTACTAGTATGGGATCAGGGAAAGTATGTGAAAAAATAAAAAAATAAGCTAAACTCAATAAACTTTTTTCTACCATCCTTCTCCATTTTTATTCCTCTTTTGCATTAAAAAAAAAAATAGAGAACTAAAAAAGGTCTAGGTTCTATTTCATTTTCCTAATTATCTTTCATGACAAACCAAACAAGAGAATTTAAGATCCTTTCGTATCTTCTTCCCTTCCTCTAGTGTTTCCACGATCCAAAAGGAGCCTAGCTAGAATAAAACTACTGTCCACATAGCTGGAAAAAAAAAGGGAAAGAAAGAAAGAAAGACCGATAGGACATAATCAAAGCTTTAATGTCCTAGTTGGAGAAACCAACCTCATAGTTTAAACAACCACTCTCACGGAGAGATGATTCAGCTTCTTCAATATTACCAATATCTTGCTTCTGCTCAAGCTCAGCAGCTCGAGAAGAACTGCAACTTGCTGAATAATCGTTGGTTGCAAGGATTTCAGACAAAGGAATCATTTTATCTGCTCTTAATTCCTCTCCAGAGCAGAGGCACTTCATTATCTTCTCCACCCTCCGTCTTATACCACCCCTCCGCTCCTTGAACCGGTTCTTCTTACTCCTCATACTGTTTCACCACCCTTGAAATCCTTCAACCACCACCAATAACAAAGCCTCTGTGTAAGTTATAAAAGTAGCCCTGTATACAAGTTCACATGTGGTGTGTTCTTAAATCATGACTGCACAATATTTAGCAATCAAAACAATTCTGAAAAAAATAATAATAAATCAACTTATTACCAATCAAAACAATTCTAAAACAGAAAAAATTCAATAGTTTGTGTAGAGTTTTATGAGCTGAAATTACCAACTGATCAGACCCAAATGGTAGTTTAAACCAATAGGAGTTGAACTCCAACTGAGGAAAACAGATACGAATTTAAATTCACATGAAGAAGGAGAAGCATAAAGAAATGGAAAATGAAAACAAAACTGGTTCTACCAGTGTTTAAAACAAAAACCCTAAATTCAGAATTCAAAATTCAAAACTAACCAACCAAAACCAAAAAAACCATTATTATTTCTGGAACCCCACTTCAGAAATCCACCATTATCACCCAATTTCAACCCTGAAACTGATATTAACACATATAAACCATCAGATAGACTATCCCATAATCCCAACACAACCCACCAAACAATTGGGAACAATAACAAAAATTCAGCAACCTGTGAACTCAAATTCACCCAAGATTCACAATCTTCAAAACCCTAGAAAGTGATAGAAATTTGAGACAGACCCATCACAGCGACCAAACATAAATTGCCAATCAACAGGACAGTACCTTCTTTTCCAAAAAGAAAAGCAGGAAAGAAGAGCCCACAAGGCATCCTCAACAGAGCCCATATGTTCAAACCCTCGAATCAAATCTTCCCTTTGAATCCTTTGATCATCCAAAGCTTCAAGAACCTCTCCCCCTCTTTTCTTTTTCTTTTCCTTTTCTATTCTATTTTCTCTTTCTCTTTCTCTTTCTCTTTTCTCTTTGATTAATGGTGGAAAACTTTATTGTGCATTGAATGTAAAAAGGAAAATGTAACACATCTGTGAATTTTACATCCTCCGCTCTGTGGTGTTTGCTCTGAAAATGGTGAATAAAAATGAAAAACACAGGGCATACTTCCAATTGAAACTTTAGAATAAAAACAAAGAATGGAACATGGTGGAATTTTAGAAAGAAAATTCAGTTCTGTTTGGATTCTACTAGGAATTTACCAGCATGATGAGGCTAAATTTCTGCCACGTGGAGATTGATTTTGTGCAGTTTGTGGTGCGCTTCAACCTTTGAAGCCTTGTCAACCAAATCTGGTAGTCAATGCAGATGATCATATAAGAGATGCTCCCCAATTTTTAATTTTCAGTTATTTAGGGTGGCTTGGACAAATTATTTTTAAAATTTTTATGAGATTTAAAATTTTATTTGTGGGAATTGTATCTTTAAAATATTTTATTTTAAGAAAAAATCTAATAAAATTAATTTTATTTTTAAAAAATTTATTATATTTTTTAGTCTTTTTATTTCCTAAAAAACATAAAGAAGTAAAGCAAATTATATTCAAAGCACAAGCACCTTTAAAGTTGGACCTTTGAGTAATGCTCCTAGCATCCTATAAATTATAAGTTATAAAAGATGATTTTTTTTTCTTTAAAAAAAAAAAATCTATGATATTCTTGTTAACTATTATTTTAAACAATTCTACGAAATAATTTTTAAAAGCTGTTTTTTAATATTTTATAAAATAAAAATCTGAAAACCTGAAATATTTTTAATATTTAAAAATATATTTTAAAAATAATTTTATATCTAATCATTTATTTTTAATCATTATACATGTTTATATAATTATTTTTTAAAACAACTCTCAAAAAACAATTAAAAAATATTTTTTGAAAACATCATATTTTTGTTCTTAATAATAGAAAATAAAAAACATTTTTTTATTACTAAATGTGTTTTCCAATTTTTTTTCTAGAAAATAAAAAATTATTTTAAAAAATAATTTTCAAACAAACCCCATAATCCTTTTTTATTTTATATAATACATATAAAACAAAACAAAAAATCCAACTATTTTAAAGAATGGGTCTTGCAATATGCCATATAAAAGGGATAATATGCCAAACAATTTAGATGATTTTGGAAGTGTTTTTATTTAAAATATTTTGGGAGAATTATCTTTTGGGGGTAGATGGACCCTCAAATTAACAAAATGTCCATATAATTCTTCAAATTGAGTTGAAGGATATGAAATAGTAACAGACAAATATACCATTTAAGAACACATATAAAATATTTCATAAAATTAAGTTAAATAATTTTTTTTCAATAATTTTTTTTTCAAAAATACTAAATTAAATAAAAGTAGTTTTCAAAAATATTAAATTAAATAATTTTTTTTTTCAAAAATATTAAATTAAATTAAAGTATTTAAAAAAATATTAAATTAAATCAAAAATATTAAATTAAATAAAAGTATTTTTAAAAAATATTAATTTTTTTTCTCAAAATCAACAAATGACATTTTTGAAAATACTGAAGGATGATATCCTTCAACTCAATTTTCATACTTTTATTGGGTCTTGGGCTCAATTTGAAGAGTTACATGGACCTTTTGTTAATTTGGGGCCCATCTACCCCCAAAACATAATTCTCCCAAATATTTTTAATAAAAATATCCTTTTTAAGAAGCAATATTAAATGATCTTTTAATTTTAAAAAAAAAAAATATTTCCTAAATTTCATTATAAATATTTAAAAAATATTGTTTTACACCATAAATACTTTTTATAATTATAATTATAATTATATATATACTACAAAAATGTACATGTAGATGATTTAATTTTTGAAAAGATGGGACACAACAACCTCATAGACCATTACTAATAGTCATATGGTTGTTGAATAATGGGTGGTTGGTGGGTATTAGAAAGGGCAATAAATAAAGAGATTGTGTATCATGTATTTATTTTCTTTTATTTCTCAACACCAACTCAAATATTCATAATATTTTCTTTTTGTCATTGACTTTCATAAGCCAACTACTCTATTTATTATCAAAATTAAACCAATTCATTAATCAAAGGACCAGTTTGTTAGGTCATCACCTTTATGCTCTGATTTTTGTTAGTAAATTTTTATTTTTTTCATTTATTTATTTGATATAGATTGGTTTGTTTAAGAAGAAACATAACATAAAAAAAAAAAACATTTTCTAAAATAGAATTAATTTTTAAAAATATTTTTTTAATTATAAAACTCTTACACTATGTTTGTTCTAATTTTTTTATATTTTCTATAATAAATCAAACATTAAAAAAAATTATTTTTTTGACATTTTTTTTCATTTCATCATGGTTCCCGAAACCTTAAGAAGATATGTTTTATTCCCAAAAGTATTAAGAAAGAAAAATAAAAATGTAAAGGATATTATTTCTTTTCTTTTTTTTTTCTTGAATTTTGGTGATTTTTTTTTCTTTCCCTCACCCCTCTCCCTTTTAATTTTCCTTTTTTTATTTTATTATTGCTAAAATTTCATTAATATCACAACCATCCAGCAAGTGCGTTCCAGCTGCCCCTTACCTTGAATCTTCGGGAATCGGGAGTATGATTTGGATTTCATTTTCATACAAATTAAAAATACATTCAGGACACGTGGACCACCGCCTCCATAAACAAACCTACTTGGCTTCGTCAGATGTGACACGTAAGTATCAAGTGTGCTGGCCTTTTTCATGTATTCAAGCGTCTCTGAGAGCGTGTTTAACACGCAGGAATCACCGGGTACAAATACTTTCGACTGGCTGCGAGTGACGCACACGTATCTTGTCACTCGTGTTGGGCCTTATCCTTGGAAAATGTTTTAATCTACTTGGAAAGAATACTTGATTGGAAATATGGATGATGAAGATTGAAGACGCCATCAATCTATAATTGTGTTTGCCACATAAAAAAAAAAAAAATAATGCGAATTATTAAATTTATAATTTGGTGAAAAGTATAACCTAAGAAAATTACGTTTTTATTTTTTAATTTTTAATTTTTTCTTTTATTCCTTTAAATAACGTGCTATTAATAATAAATAATTTTTTATTAAAAAATTAATATAAAAATAAAATATATTTAATATAATAAAAATTTTA
Source organism: Vitis riparia (assembly GCF_004353265.1). NCBI lineage: Eukaryota > Viridiplantae > Streptophyta > Magnoliopsida > Vitales > Vitaceae > Vitis > Vitis riparia. The sequence continues at coordinate 23,547,291 of NC_048437.1, forward strand.
AAAATGTCCTTTAGTTGTAAATTTAAAAATAGTTCAATATAAAAATAGAGTCATTTATTTATTTTCATATAAAATTAAATATTTTGTATCCAAAATAAAATATAGCATAAAATTAGTAATTGAAAATATCACATCATTATGAAAATAAAATGATATTAAAATAATTATAATAAATATATAGAGAGAGTAAAAAAAAAAATCATTTACTTTAATTAAAACAAAGGAGTAATATATAAGTAATAATAAATAAATAAATAAAACACTAACCAAGAAATCAAGTGATTACCTATTGTACTCCACCTAATTCCCGATGATAAAAATTAAAAACAACTTGGCATTAAACAATGCTTTAAAGAGATGACATCACGGTATCGTATGATTTCTTTGTAAAGTTGTTAATATACTAGAATCATAATGTATTACATTTCTCATTTATACATCCTAGAATCATAATGTATTACATTTCTCATTTATACATCCAACTCTCTTAAATTCAAGCAAGTGCTGAATTGATTCTATTTTTATTTTTTTATTTTGTAAATTTGATATTTGATAAAAATAATAAATAAATAAAAACTAAGTTTTAATTTGGTTAAAATCAATTTAAATTTTTTTTCAAATATTAATGAGTTAATAGTCATTATTCCTCTTTCACAATTTGGTCTACTTGGCAAAAATCCATGATATATATAGGGGAATTGATTCAATTGGTTATTATTCACTCAAATGTACTAGTTGTTGTTCAACTATCAAATTGGTTACTATTCACAAAAGTATATTGCAATCGAGAGAGGTGGATACCTCAAATCAATTGTTCAACCTAATAAGCTTCTTAGACATGGTGATTACCTACTAATGCATTAAAAGTCCACTAGTTAGTAGTAGGTTCAATCAAAAGATTAGCCTCAAACCTTACCTAATAGCTGGTTTGGGTCCTCCCAACTCTTATTTAGAAGGTTCCATGCTTTATCTAAGTCATGGGAGAAAGTTTTAAATATTTGTTGAAAACCATTTGAACCTTCGGTTTCAAAAATTACATTTCATCTTAGTACACCTTAATCTTGATTTTATCTTGTATTAATTTGAACTTAAAGCTGTATTAAGATTTTGCAAGATCAATTTTTTTATGAATTGTGACCTTGTGAGGATTGTCGAATATGGGATCACTTAGAGAGCTCAAAAGTAAGGATGACAACGAGGTCGGTTCAGGATGGATCATCCCCGTCCCAACCCCATTTTATTTATTTATATTTATTCATATTCCCATAAAAAAAAAAAAAAAAAAATTGTTAAACAAGTAGGGCATCATTTAATTTATTTTTTTGATTTTTGATTTTTTTTTTATTTTTAAATTTTAAATTTAAATTTTGTTCAAAATAAATATGATTTATAAATAAAGAAATATTAGACATATTTATAATTTATTTTTATAAAAAACAATATTTTATTTATGTTAAAAAAAAAGTTGAGAAATAAAAAAATAAATTTTTTTTTTTAAATTATGTATAATCAAGCAAGACAAGAACTAACCAATCTCGAACTTGTCTCTATTTTTAAAAAACTTCTCAAATTTGTCCTGAACCCGTTTATTTTTATCCCAAACCCTTCCGGGACTAGGAAAAGGTATTCGAAAAAACGTGTCAAATTACTTTCATATTCAAGAGTGAAGTATCTTTTAAGAAAGTGCATTGGAATCATAATTTAATGGACATGGTTTAAACACTTTGTATCAAACTCTTGTTATAAGGTCCCTTATAGCCATATTTGTAAGTAAAAAATTTAAATGCTTGGATTAAAAGCCTTGATAGCATAACCCTCAATGTTGTTAAAGCCTGATAAGAGTAGATGTCAGGCGAATTGTGCAAAACCATAATAAAAACAATGTGTTTGCATATTTTCTTCTATTCAACATTTATTTTATAAGTAATTGTTCTTTTATCGATTTAGTTATATTGTTGTTTATATATATATATATACACCTTAGGTTGATTAGCTCATAAACCTAACATTAAAAAGAAATAATATATTAAAAAAATATATAATGCATAGAATATATTAAAAAATATTATATATATATAAATTGCCAAGTACAACTTCATTTTTAAATTAATAAAAGGTTTAAAAAATTGGTTTTGGAGTCATTTCCAATTGTTGAACCACTCAATGCATAACGAAAGGAAAAAATAAGTTAAACATTTAGGGATGTCTGATAAAATTTAATACTTATTACTTAATAACTTAAGTTGACTTTAAGTTACATTATACTTAAGTTGATTATTTAAAACTTATTACTTCATTCTTACTTTAAATATTAAGGTTATTTGATAAAATTAAATTAAAATTTATTCTAAATCATCAAATTAACATATTTATCTTCATAAATTATTATTAGGGTAAAGAGGTCGAGTAATATTGGAGGTCATACCAAGGGAGATCATGGAAGTAACTGAAGTAAATGAGGGTAAAAATGTAAAACGAAAATGTGAATTTAAGAATAAATTAATTATTTTTACTTATTACTTAAAGTTGGTTTTAACTATAAATCATACTATTAAATTATTAAGTCATTTTATAAAAATAATTAAATTGAATTAATTATTTAAATTAATTCAATAAATAAGCAATCATTTTGCAAAATTGAATTAAATTCCAAAGTATAATTTACAATATTTAAATTAAATTAAATTAAGTTGAAGTATATATACAATTAGAATTAATCTTTATTGAACTTATATGATATATATATATAATTGAAATCAAACTATTTGAATTTAGATGGTATTAACAAATTTATTATGATACAGTTTATAATATTTGACTTGAATTAGATTGAAGTATTAAACTATGCCAACAACTTATGATTATGAGTATGAATGATAAACCATAAATAATTAAATTAAATATAAAACTAATATTTAAATTGAATTATAGTAAATATCAAACAATCAACTTATATTATAATATTATTAATGTAGTAACATACCTTAAATGATTGGCAATTCTTGATTAGTAATAAATATGCAATTGAAACACCACTCCCAAATTTAAGAAATTTAAAGAAAAATTACAATAAAAGTTTGAGTAAATGAGAGAGAGGTAGATTTGAAGTGAGATGTGAAAGAAATGATTTTATAAGTAAAATTTGAGTCAATGTAGTTGTTGGAAAGTCAATTATCTATTATTAATGCATGTGCTTGACCATCAAATCATATTCAAATTCAAATATAGCCGTTGAATCAGGGTCCCCACGTGGCTTTGAATATTTTATGAAAGAATGATTATATTTTAATAGAAATTTTAAATAATTTTGAAATTAAAATTCAGTTGTTATTTGTCATTGGTGTAGTAAAAAATAGGAAATTCAACCCTATATTCATTCTAAGAAAAAAAAAACAACTGTTATGTTTAAAGATTACGTGCAAGTAATGGATTAAGTGCATTCATTCTCATAGAATGCTTAAATCAACTTTGATTGTTAAGCAAAATCAAAGTTTGCAAATTAAAGAATGTAAAATGCCTTAATTAAAAATATGGTTTCAACATATCAAAGTAGAATTTTGTCTTAATTTGCTCGGGAAGGAAGCACCTTATAATGTCTTTAGAAAAACTTTCATCAAATATCAAGAAGATGTGAAAACTTTTATGCTAGTACGATGCCTAATAAATATAGACAATTTCTTCTTTGTTTCGTTATGATTAAAACTAGATGAGTATTTCTAATCAAGACTCTTAAACCATTTTAAAGAAGGTACACTCCTATGCCAAAGTACTCAATGTTTGTCTTAAACTTCCCACATGCTACTTCCCTTATAGGCATTTTCAATAACTTTATGGTAGTATACTAATATTAGCACCTTTAATAGAGTATAAAATATCAACACGAGGCACCTCTCGATGGGAAATGAGTCGCAATCTTATTGTTAACATCCTCTTTAATAAAATTTAGGATTCTTCAATCGTATACATTGTCAATTCACTTTTGAAAAACAAATTAAGATTTTAAGTTAATTAGTAACTTAATATAGTGTCAAAGCTTTATTTTACAAGAGATCATTAGTTTGAGCCTTATAACTTATTTGTTATATTTATTATACTTATTTGCCTGTGTTAAAAAAAAAAACCCTTACTTGCACATGTTAAAAAACAAAAAAAACAAAAAAACAAAAAAGAATTTACATGAAGCTTAAACTTTTAGGTCATATTGATAGCTTAACAAGTATTAGAGCGCATCACTCAGCTCATCAACTCTTTGACTCACTTTGTTTGTAAGAACCTTTTTAGGCATATATCCCAACAACACAAATCAAGGGTTTCACTCACTATTGCACCTCACCAAACATCTCTTGGTAAGCTTTTAGCAAAAGAATGAAGAGATTTGCTCTTCATCCAAGAGTTTGCTTCATTTATGAACTAAAAAGTATAAGGTAATTTTGTGACGCCTTAAAAACTTCATCCAATGAATAATCACTCATTCCATTTTTGGTTTCAACAAGTAGGCAATGTGAATATATGGTTCCTATGTTTTAATTGAATATTCAATTGCTTGGACATTTGAAAGGGTTTTAAATGGGTTTGGGTGCCCAAATGGGTTTACCCGACCCAATAAACAAAAGAAAATAGGGAAGTAGTTTTTAAGAGTTTTATAACCACCTAGAAACTACCATTATAAATTAGAAAAAAAAAATTAATTTCTCCCTTTCTTTGAGAAATTTTTTTCTTAAGAAAATGAATCTTTTTTTTTAAAACAAGTCCTCTCTTGAAGGTTCTTTTGTTTTCTCCGTGAAAATGAGAGTCAACACTCTTGTATTATGAAAAAAAATAAATTGATTCTCTTATTTATAGTTTCATTCCCAACTAGAAATTTTTTAATTAAAACAACCCATCAAGATCCTTGGACATCTTAGAAGTTGGTAGTAGTAGAGTTTTATTTTGATTGTTTTTCGGATATATATATATATATATATATATATATATATATATATATATATATATAAATTATTGTTATGGTTTCATAAAAACGTAATTTTTAAAAAAGAAAAAATAATACAATAAAAATTTTATACGCATCAATCTATTTATTAGTCTCAAGGGATTGCAAGATTATACATAGCCACATATGAACCAACAATATCAATTATTACAGTATGAGATATTCCAAAAATAATAACATGATAAAACTTTTATGTGCATTAGTCTATCCATCAGTCTCAAGGGATTGATAAATTATACATAAGTCATATTTAAACCAGCAATATCAATGATTACATTATGAGATATTAATGTTTGCACTATAAGGGCCCACTTGTAGTGGGCCAAAAAAAAAATGATGTGTAAAGTTAGTCTTATGGACTCAAACATCATATATGGAATGCATGTTAGTGGCAAGCACTCAATAAGTTGCTAACCTTTTTCTTTTTTTTTTTCATTCCTTTTATATAATCACACTTCATTGATATATATATAAAAGGTGTACTTAATATTTTTAAGTTTTTTTTAAGCCCCTTATCTAATTATGTTGACTATATAATAAATTATGTATTTTTTTGTTTATTTAGATTATGATTAAGACATAGTGTCTAATATAAATTCTTTGAGTTGTAGTATGTTGATTTATTCAAAACGTAATTAGATTAAGATTAAAAAAAAAAGGTCTAACATGTGGATCATGTCGTTAATATGATTGAGACATTAAAAAGTGAAATATATTTTTCTACCAAGTTATAAGAAGCGATTTTTGCAAATGTCATTCATTGAATTTAATGTTAAAATTTTAAAAAATATATGGGAAATCATTCAAACAAGGCCTAAAGGTTTGAAAAATAAGTCTTTGAATGACTTAGTAGAATTTTTTAAAGAACATTAGTGAGTATGTTTTGTGAAGAATGTCATTAAACAAACAACAATGCTCTTTATTTCTCCTAACTTACGAAGTGTGAAAATTTGAAATTCAATCAATCATAAAAATATTAGAGGATTATGGTTATTAAAAATAGGGTTTAATACTATATTTCCCCTCAACCTTTCACGTGTTTTGCACATTACTCCCTTAGGTTTAAAATCAAACACATTGCACTCTAAGCTTTTTAAATACCAATATTCTACCTTTTTTGTTGGACAATGTTAGATTCAATGGACAGAAATGTCACATGTATACATGATTGAATAAGTAAGGGTAGATTTATAGATTCAATCATCCAAAACCCCAAACCGAGTTCTCCCTTCCCCGTTCTTCTTCGTTTTGAAACCTAAATCTCCAAAGCCTTAGAATCTCAAAAGTGAAGCTCAGTGAAGAAAAAATGCAACTAGAAAAAGTAATGGAGGATCCTCTTGTTCATTGCTATTGTGGTAAGGAGACTTGTATTATAACATCTTGGACTAATCTAAATCTGAGGAGAAGGTTTCTAGGATGCGATAAACATAAGATAATAATGTTTTGATTTCCAGATTGATTCTTAACCATTTGTTCTTTGTAGACATCTTATTATTATATGTGTTTAATTTTTGGTACAAAGATATGAAGGATATGGATTCTTCTTGTGATACAATGCTCCAATGCATGATAGGTCGAAGCAAATCATTCCTAGATTATTGAATGGTCTGAAAAAGGAAAATGAAGTTTGTATATTGAAAAATGGATCAATGCATGTTTTGGTCCATGATCATTCCATGGACAATTTGTTTGATTGTTCTAGCCATCATGCTACAAAGAAATGGTGCTAATTCTAAGGCTTTCAAGTTTTGTACCCATAGTTACCTGGAAATTTGTAAATCTAATGAAGGCTCCCACCTTGGTTTAATTTTGTATTTTTTGTAAACAATTTGACCTTTATGAATGACCTTCAAAAGTGGAATAAAATGTTATTGATTAAGCTATTTCAACTAATCTTGTGCAACTCTAAGATGTTAGATATGGGTTTGGGTGCCCAAGCGAGTTGACCCCACTCGACTCAATGAATAAAAAAAAAAATGGGGGAAGCAAATTTTGGGAGTTTTATAACTACCCAAAAATTACCACTATAAATTAGAAATAAAAATCTTTCCCTCTTTCTCTTTCTGAGAAAATTTAAAAAGATGTGATTCTTTTTTGTGAAAAAATATATTTATAATGACAAAGAAATAAAAAATAAAGTTATTTTCTTTTTAATAAAATGATATAATACATAATATAATTATAAGTTGATATTTTTTTTCTAAAAATAAAAATATTTTTAAAAATATAAATAAATATTATCCTATAAAATGATATAAATTATAATATTATAAAAAATATTAAATATAGTTCAAGTTGCTTGAACACTTGGTAGGTGTCGAGTCGAAATTGAGTTTTGGTTTAAAAAGAAAAAAAAAAGAAAAAAAGAAAAATCAACTAAGTTTAATTCAATTATTTAAAATGAATACTCAATTCTTCCTCTATATATGTAGGACTAAACCACCTAAATTATACACTTATTCATAGCTGAAAATCCATAATTTATAAATAGTAGAGATACTTGAACACTTTCCACCAAAAACCCTAAGACCCCATGTCTTCACTCCCTTTTTGTCTCTCTATAATCGTCCCATCCTTCTTTTCCATTTTCTTCCTCTTCCTTCCCTCTTCTCTTTATTTTCCTCATACTTAATTTTTTCCCTTCCTCACCATGCTACCATACTTGCCACCACTACCTTCCACTACCATTAATCACCGTCACCACTGTCGATAACATGACGCTGGCAGCAACCCCCCTTTCTTTTCTTTCATCTCACACACTCTCTTTCACTCATCTTTCACTCTCTCTTCCATCCCTCTCTCTTATGCATCACCACACCTCACCACCGCCAGCAGCACCACCGACCACTACTAGTCACCGACCAGTAGCCGACCAACCCCCTTCCCCTCTCACTCTCTCTTTCCCTATTTCTCATTCCTTTTCTCTCATCTTTTCTCATACCCAATTATTTCTTCCATACCCACTCCTATCTCACCTTCATCCTCTCTCTTACCCATCTCTATTTTTTCGTCTTTTTCTCTCTCATTTTGGCCACCCATTGCTGCATTGTCCATAGTTATCACTTCTTCATCTTCCATTCCAGATTTCATTCAAGAAAATGGGTAAGCTACCTTTGATCTTCATGGCTTGTGGTTTACATAATTGGATATTGTTTGTCGACCTAATTATTTAGGCTTTAGATATTTGCATGGGAATTTGGGCTTCATTTATTGCATTTGAGATTCTGTTATTGTTGTTAGGCTTGTTGAATTGGGCTTAGACAGTTAAGTCTTTGTTTATTTAATTTGGGCTTCATTTATTGCATTTCAACTTCTTTTGGGCATTTTTAATTATTCTCATTTGAGTTTTTTAAAGCTATAAAATCATCTTTTTAATTAAAATATAAATTTTTTTAAAAAATAAAACTAAGAAGTCCTTTTTCTTAAAATAAAATTGAAAATTTCTTTTTTTTTTTTTTTAAAAAAAAAAGATAAAATCTTTTCTAATGTGTATTTTAAAAAATTTGAAAACTTTTTTAACAATAAATTTTGAAATATTTTTTATTGAATTGAGATCATTTGTAAAGTTTTAATTTAAAATTGAAAAACATTTCCCTAAACCAAACAAGAATAAAATATTTTTATGAGTTTGAATATAAGAAAAAAAAAATTTTTTTGGTGAATAAATAAAAATAGTTTTTTAAAATCAAATAAAAAATCATTTTTAGTAATGAAAAAATTGGATTATCTTTTGTAAATAATTTTGAAATTTCTTTTTTTTCCTATTAAAATCTTTTTTACTAATAAAATTGAGTTGAAACATTCTTTTGTAAATAAAATTGAAAAAATCCTGTTTCAATAAAAATAACAAAAATGAAAATATCTTTTATAAATATATTTGTAAAAATCATTTTTCTTAAACAAAAGTTGTAAATGAATTTGTAATTTTTTTTTTCTTCTTTTGTTGTGCAAATAATTTATAAAATATCATTTTCTCAATAAAATTGGATTGAAAATATTTTTGTAAATAAATTTGTAGAAAATCATCTTATTAAATTAAATTAAAATCTTCTTTTTGTAATTAAATTAATAAAAACCTTTTTTTATATATATAAAAATCACTTCTTCCTAAATAAAAGTTAAGTTGATACTTTGTTTTAAATAAAATTCTAAAAGTCTTGATTTCAATAAAAATAATAAAAATCAATTAATTTATAAATAAAATCAAATTGGAATATTCTTTTGTAAATAAAAATTTTCAAATAATTCTTAAATCTACAAAAATAATTTTTAAATAAAATTTGAATTGAAATATTTTATTAAAAATAAAATTATAAAAATTCATTTTTTTTCTAAAAAAAGGTAAATAAAATGTAAATAAACTCAAATTGAATATTTTTAGTGTAACTACATTCAATAAATTCTTTTAATAGAAAAAAAAAGTATTTTCTTTTAGAATTAAATCTAAATGTGAATAAAATCCAAATCTTTTGTTATAAATAAATTGAAACTTTGTGAATTAATAATTTGAAATTATTTTTAATGTAAATAAATTCTTTTGAAATTTCTTGAAAATGTTATAAAATTAGGAAATAATCAAATCATTTTTCTAATTAGTCTAATAAATTAATCTTTACATTTCCTTTACTCATGTTGTATATTATTGTATTTTGTTTTCCATATTGTATTATGATATATATTTGTATCATACTTTTTTTTGTATTCATGATTAATTAATTAATTGATACAATTTTCTTGGTTTGTTTAGTAGAGATATTTTTAGAGCTTAGAGGATACTATTCTATAGTACCTTCTCAATAAGTAACCGAATCTGAATTTAGACTCAGTTTTCACATATTCTTCTTGTCCTTCAATAATGAGTCACATTAAGGTCTTATGTCTTATTTTGTTTTCTTTTTTAAAAATGAATAAAAATAAGTTGCAACTCTAACTTTTCAAAAAATCATTTTTATAATAAAAAGCAAGTGTTGTCGTCGAATAGGAACATACATGAAAAATACAGGTCCACACACCTATTCAAATTGAATATTCATATTTTATAGGATTTATTACACTTTATCTCCCCCTTCTCCTCCAACCTATATCGTGTTTTTCACTTTGCCCCCTCACATTTAAAATCGAGCAATGTATCCTTCATACTTCATAAATACATGCAATGTACATTTGTTGTGCAACGGTATTAGGTGTAATGAATGGAAGACACATAAGCTAAACATGTGACATGTTTAAATGAGGACAAAATCATCATTTCATTTTAAAACCCCAACTCAACCCTCCTCCTTCCCTATATCGTCTAGTGGAAATTTCCTAGATCCCCAAATTGCAATTGAAGCCTCAAAAGTATAGACTTTTTCGGTTTATCAAAACTGAATTACAACAATCAATTAAAATTACATAATCAAACAAAGCAACCAAAAATAAAAGAGAAGATTAGAAATGGATATAAAAGTGGCACCTTTTATTTGAGAAGCAGAATCCTTGATCAAAAACCCATCTAAAAAATCATTTTCACAAGTGTTTCAAGAAATGATTAAAGAGGGAAAAAAAAAAAAAAACCAACAACAAACCTCATTTGATTGCTCAGAACCCTGGGAAGAGAAAAATAAAAATAAATTGTGGATCTAGCTCATTGGGATGAATTATTTCTCAAAATAAAAAATAAATGAAAACTTCAATTCCATCAACCAAATGATTGTATTCTTTTGCCTTAAAAATAATATTTTATTATACTTATGGAATGAATTAATTTTGTTTAAAAATAAAAATTCTTATTTGGTTAGTGGGAAAAAGCAAACATTCATAAGCCAAACCTTTACCTTCCTCAAAAGAAAAAAAGAAAAAAAAAACGAATTTCTCAAGAAACAAGAGGAACGGAGAAATGATAAATGAGATTTAAAAAAAAAAAAAAAATTCTCATTGTGCTCATTGTTTGGAAATCGGGCAAGGTTTTTTTTTAAATCTCAAGAGCATTCTCCAATAGTAACCATTATAGGGCTTCAAGTGTAATTTGCAATTTGGGGATTTAGGAAATTTCCACCAAACAATCTAATAATGGAGGAGGATTGGGTTAGGGTTTTGGAGGTTTTAAAATAAAATAACGATTTTGCCTTCACTTAAACATATCACGTGTTCAACGTATGCGCTTTCTATTCATTATAACTATGTACATTGCATGTATTTATAAAGTATGGATGATATATTGTTTGATTTTAAATATAATGATGTAATATGAAAAACACGGTATGAGTTGGAGGGTAAAATGTAATAAATCCTATTTTGTATATTTGAAGCATGTTTTAATTCACTTATTATCAAGCCTACATATTCAAAATAATTGAACACAAAACACATAATGTTTAAACCCCGTTCATTGTTAAAGAAAAGAAGTTAATAATATATCAATAATAATTATAGTCTATTTTGCTTTTCAAATGATTTAATTACAAGACCAATTATATATCAACTATTGATATACTCTACCTATTTTTCTTGACAAAAAAAAAATGATCTATTTAAATATTAGCACCTTTCAATTATAAAATAAGGTTTAATAGCTAAATGGAATGATGATCTTTTCAAAGTTGACATTTAATAAACCACATTTAGTATTTATATTAAATTTGCAATGATTAACTTATTTGATTTTCTTGTTAGGTGATTAAAAACATTGTTGTTGATTCTTATTCCAAGGGTTGAAAGGTAAAACGAATTGTTTTTATTTTTATTTTTTTTATGGAACAATTAAATATGATTATTTAAAATATCTAACCAACAAAATTTTCTAGCAATCCAATCTTAATTTCTAATGGGGACATCATATAATGGGTTTGGTTATCATATACATTATGGGAAACAAAGACCTCATTTCCATTTTTAAATTAAAAAAATAATAAAATAATAATAAATAGATAAATAAGAAATTGACTAATTGCTGGCTTGGCAATCTGGAAAAAGCCAAGCTGATCGCAACCTTCTAACTTCTAAGAAGATTAATAGGAAAAATCCGAGAAAAGGGCAGTGGAATGATTAAGGGCTCTTTAGTCATTTCATTCACATCTTCTGTTCCTGTAATTTCAACAAAATAGAAGGGTAATCAATTAATACCTATTCTATAAATAAGCCAAACCCACCGTGCCCTCCTTCCCCATATTCTCTCTCCGTTTCCTAAAAATTTCTTCTCTCCCACTCCCTGTTCTTGTGGCGGTGACGCCCTTAAACAGCCGTGTGTGGCAGATTCCGGTCACCCAGACCCCACCTCTGCCACCCTATTCCTGATCTTCTCTCTACCAACCAGTTTCCGGCTCCGCCGGTCTCCACCTCCAGACCCTTTTTTCTCCAGCTTTTTGCTATTTCTGACGTGGCATATGGCCAATGAGCAATGAGTACAAAGCTGAAACCACCACCTCGTCGATTCTCGACGCTCGGCGCGTCAAATAAGCGAAAAGAGAGGGACGGTTTTGACGCCCATGAAATTCCTAAAATACCCAAGTTCATAACTCCCCAAGCCGCCACCGTCACCGCCTCCCCAAAATCCCTGGAGCCGGCTTCGCACAATAGGCTCTTAGCTGGATACCTGGCCCACGAGTTCCTCACTAAGGGAACTGTTTTCGGCGAAAAATGTCCTTCGGCTAGAGCCGAGGCTAAGCCTGTACCAGCGGAGTTGAAGAAGGGTAGGGGAGGAGCCGAGCTGAAAATGGAGGCTTTAAAGAGATACGTGGCAGTATCAGATTTGCTAAAAACGGAAGGGGCCCATATCCCGGCATAATCAACCCAACACAACTAGGGCGTTACTTGCAAATGTGATGTGCCAGCAAGGTCGTGAGGATACGTGGAGGAAGATGATTGGTGTACTCCATACTCGAATTTATCTTTATTAAATGTTGTAGAAATCAGTGGATCTCATCGTATTTGTAAAGCGGATTCGTACATTAATAAAAAAAAAATTATTAATTTTCATTGATGAGATTTAAGTCAATTTGTATACACTTTATTAAATAATTTAAATTTTATTTATTTATTTTTATTTAAAATCTAAATTATAAAAAATTATATATATATATATATATATATATATATATATATATATATATAAAATGTTTTGCAAAATCTTCCTAAAAGTCAAATAAATCTCAAAAGTACTATACATGTGTTCTCTACCTTTTCATAAAGTCATTTGAAAATTAGTTATTCACTTTATTAACTACACGTGTTCTTTGTCTTTCGACAAAGAATAAGTTGTCTTAAACCTTCGATTGACTATTCTACGTCTTTCAAAAAAATAATTTGAGAATTCATTTGATTATAAGTTGCTGTAAGCCCTTGATTAATTATTCGTATTCTTCGTCTTTTAACGAAGTCATTCGGGAATAAGTTATTGAGTCTCACAATGTCTCTATATTTGAAATTGTTTACATTGATCATTTCTTGGATGACACATATAAGTTTTTATGCAAATATTAGTATTTGGTACTTCGATTAAACAGTATAAAGCTCGATTAATTGCTTATTAAGAGATTTCTCAACAGTATGATTACAAAGTTATTTACCAAATCACATCCATTTTTACGTTTTTAGTTTTTGGTTAGCAAGCTCTTGATGCTTCTTGCAACTGCATCGTGAGTTTGTGGGGGACATTAGAAGTAAGCCCTTGAGTAATTATTTGTGTTCTTTGTCTTTTGACAAAATCATTTGAAAATAAATCACTTTAGACCCTAAATTGACTTTTAAAATCAAGAAAACATTTTCGTCACTTGCTTTTGAATTGTGATCAAGAAAAAATTGGAGGAAAAAAATATTCTTTTACAAATAATATTAACACTGATATTGCAACTCACAATTATTAATTTTAATATAAATTTTTGTTTTGCAAATTTTTTCTATAATTTTAGTCTTTTATTTTTTGTAGGATTTCATGAAATTTGTGGGTACATAAATAACACATGTGTAGACCCATTTTTTTTAGTTTTGGTTTTCTTGATATATTTATTTTTTTGAGTCTTTCCCGCCACTTTGGGGAGCACCCGGAAGAAGACATTTGGAGTGGGGGACCAGCTTTTAAAAAAAAAACTCCATGCATGAGGCGCGTGGCTATGGAGAGGACTACAACCATGGTGGTGGTTGGGACTCCACAGAGGTTGAGCAGGGAACAGGAGAGCAGGAACGAATTTTCCGTAATTCCGAATAATGGAATTTAAGGGATTAATTCATGCAATATAAATCGGGCTTTGGTGGGGGCCCAACATATGTGATTTCCTTATGATTGATTGATTTAATTGTCATGCATGATTGACTTTATTTTGCTCTATAACATGCTCGAAATTATTCCTTAATTGTACACTAACCTCATTTCTTGATAGCGCATATTGGTTCGCCACCCAGGTTCGTATTCACTCGCCTCATGGTCACTCCTTATGCTTGTTCGGATTCTAATACGTGCATGATCATTTAAGGTATTCGTAGGTTCATTCAATTGTCACGTCAGCTTCATTTTATTAGTAGAGACCCGACTTTAGGGACTTAGAGGGGTGTTATGGTCTTTACCGTACCTTCCCGATAAGTAACTTGACCCTCGAACCCAATCCGGTTTTTCGTAAATCACTTTTTCCAAATAAGGAGTCACACTTAGGGTTTTTCTTTCTTATTTTGTTTACCCTTTTAAAAATAAAACAAAAATAAGTGGCGACTCAAGTCATATTTTTTTTAATCAATAAAATCATTTTTTAAAACCAAAATCGAGCTCGTCATCGAGTGGGAAACGCATGAGCCGAAACCAGATTATTATTCATGTCATATTTGAATTAATATATTTAATTGAGTTTCTAAAATATAACTTGAACTTGTACCCATTAACATGAATTATGACCCATATATAGATATTAATAAAAAAAGGTTATTTGATTAGACGGCCATTAAAAACCAAATTTTGGAAATCTAACATTTCATTTTTTTTTTAATTACATTTTGACAAAAATATCTCTATTATTTTCTTATAAAAATAACTCTTTCTTTTAAAACCTACTTATAAATATTGGAAATAGTTAAGGACATTTATGTCAAAAATAAGTTACTTTTAAAAAAAAAAACATGGAAGAGTTTAAATTCATAAATATAAAAATTATTTCATCCTTTTAACCAATTAATTCTAACATAAACAATTCAATGATAACCGAGTCAAATATATGAAAAAAAAATAATATCTACTTTAATTTTCAACCTATTTACAAACAGTGCTTGCATTTTGAATTTTCTATAGGGGCAAAAGGTTTTTGTTTTTACTATTTTAAATGTAAAGAAACATTTATTTAATAAACATTTTTTTTATAGTTTTAATTTTGTTTTACTTTTAAAATATATATATATATATATATATAATATAATTATATAACAATAAGTCAAAAAAAAATTCCTTGATAATTTCTATGAAATATTTATGTTCAAGACAATAAGGGTCGTTTGGGCATGTTTTCTTAAACTTGTTTTTAAAAATTATTTTTTATTCTTAAACTTAAAAACAATTTTTAAAAAACAAATTTAAAAAATCATGGTCAAACGGGTCCATATTTTTCTTTTTTTAAAAAAACTAATTAAAATAAATCCTACTTGTTCTCTAAAAACCATTATCTATTCCACTTTGTTTTTAAAAATTATTTCCAAAAAACAACAGTAAAATAGTGTTAAAAAATTTTAAAAACAGTTTTCTATTTTTAAAAATAGAAAACTATTTTTAAATCATACAATCAAACATGCTCTAATATTATCGATTTCATGGACGTTAATTCTAAAAGAAAAATAAATCTAAAAGAGAATAAAATGTGAGTGAACAATGGTTGTTAATTTTCTATTTTAAAATTGGAAATTTAATACCTTAACTTTTTCTTAAATATTTACTATTAAGGTCATTACACAAAAAATAAATAAATCTAGACCAAATTTGGTTGACTCAACATCCTCAATGAACTTAGTATTGCCCGTTTCAAAGAAAAACCTAGTTAAGGGATCATAAAACTTGAAACCTCTCGACCTTTTAGAATACCCTACAAAGTAGCAGCTCACAATTTGGAAGTCCAATTTTTTTCTTATTTGGCTTGTAAGGCCTAGCCTCAGCTGGACAACCCTATACATGCAAATGCCTAATACTAGGTTTCTTGCTAGTCCATAGCTCATATGGGGTTTTGACTACTGCTTTGCTTGGGACTCTGTTCAAAATGTAAACTGCAGTTTTGACAGCTTCGCCCCAAAGTGATTCTGGCAAGGCGGAATGACTGATCATACTTCTTACCATATCCTTAATAGTACGGTTTCACCTCTCTGCTATACCATTTTGGCTTAGAGTCCCTGACATGGTGTATTGAGGGACGATACCACACTCCATCAAATATTTGGTGAATGACCCTGGACGTTGTTCACCGGATCCGTCATATCTACCATAATATTCACTTCCACGGTCAGATCTAATGACCTTTATTTTCTTGCTTAGTTGGTTCTCAACTTCAGCTTTAAAATTCTTGAATACATCCAATGACTAAGACTTCTCATGAATCAAATAAAGATAGTCATAACGTGAGTAATCGTTAATGAAAGTGATAAAATATTGTTGTCTATTCCAAGAAGGTGTAGGAAATAGATCACAAATGTTCATATGTATCAATTCTAAGACATCACCACACCTATTGGCATCATTTTTCCTCACATTTGTTTGTTTACCCTTAATACACTCTATACATACTTGAAAGTCTGACAAATCAAGTAGATCAAGAATTCCTTCTAACACAAGCCTTTGAATACGTTGATTTGAAATATGACCTAAACGTCTGTGTCATAACATTGATGAATTCTCATTTGTTAACTTTCGCTTAATGCTATAATTACTTGAATGCAAGGTTTCATTACCATTAGAGGTCTTTATATTCAATTTGTATAACTTATCTATTAGACTACCGGTACCAATAACACTTGAATTTAGGTAAAGACTAACCATTCCATTTCCAAATGAACAAAAATATCCATATTTGTCCAAACATGAAACAAAAATTAAATTTCGTCTAAACAATGGTACCACAAAAGTCTCCTCTAAATCCAAAGTACAACCAAAATCTAACTGTAATCTAAAAAGACCAATAGCCTTCATTGCAGCCTTGTTGTCATTTCCCACATAGATGTATCTTTCACCATCAATTAGTATTTGATTCCTTAGGCAACCCTACATCGTGACACTTATGTGAGTAGTTGCACTCGTATCTATCCACCAAGTGTCAATAGACACTATAGCTAAATTAATTTCTAAACAAACAAAATTGAGAAATGTACCTTTCTTTTCACGCCAAACGGCGTATTTGGTACAAGCCTTTTTCATATGACCAGCCTTCTTGCAAAAAAAACAAGTGATCTCCTTATCTTGTTTTTCTGCAGCTTTTGCTCAGATATCCCAGAATATGCAGTTTGTTTTCCCTTATTGTCCCTCTTTCTTTTCTTATTGATACCATGCCCTTGAGATGTGGAAGTCAAGTGAACACTTTCTATCTTTTCTTGTTTCAATCTCTCATCTTCTTGCACACACTAAGCAATAAGCTCATTCAGAGTCTATTTTTCCTTTTGTGTTTTGTAACTGATCTTGAATGGACTAAATTGTGTAGGCAGATAGATCAAGACCAAGTGTACAAGTATGTCTTTTGATAACTCTAACTTTAGTGTCTTGAGTCTAGTCACAAGATTAGACATTTCCATTATATACTCCCTTATATTCTCTTTTCTTTTATACCACATGGAGACAAGCTTACTAAGAATAGTGCTTGTCTCGACCTTTTCATTTGCAGCAAATCGGTTTGCTATCTGGTCCAAGAATGTCTTGGCTCGTGATTCCTCAGGTATTACACCCCTTATAGCTTCTAGAATTGAGTGTTTCATTATCATTATACTCATGTGATTGGATCACTCCTTTCCATAACAACCCTTTGCTTAGTAGTGCTGGCATCAGTAAGGTCTGCAGGGTGATCCTCCCTTAATGCATAGTCCAAATCCATGCACCCGAGCACAATCATAACGTGCTCCTTCCATTTCTTGAAGTTTGTGCCATTAAGTACAAGAATCTTATTAACATTAGCATATATAGAAGATGTTGAACAATAACAATAAAGCTCACAATTAGTCACAAAAAAAATCATACATATATGAATAAATAAAAATTTAACATATATATATATATATATATATATATATATATATATATATATATATATATATATATATATATATATATATATATATATATATATATATATATATATATATATATATATATATGTATGTATGTATGTATGTATGTATGTATGTATGTATGTATGTGGGCCCATAACAAGATATCTAGCACAAATATTAATATTTAGTCTTTGGACAAAAACATCAACTTGTAATTGGTACTCTTTTACAAAATTAGTTCATAAATATTGACAATAAAACCGAAGCAATATGTCTTTCTTTGGACTGACATATAGTATGTAAGGTAAACTTTATATGTCACACATTTATGACTTCTTTATTTATTATTATATTAAAATAATCTTCCTTTGGGCAGATTATTTTATACAATAATAACATGTTTACATATTTCAAAAATAAATAAAATTACATAATATAAGTTACTTTGGTAACAAATATACATAACTCATTTATTTTAAAATATTAAACACAAATGTAGCAAGAAAAAACAAGGTCTGCAAATGTCGCCGACTCATCCTTCCCGTTTTCTACCAAGTGGATCATTTGGATGTCCGACGACAGAAAGGATGTTTCCACGAAGAAAAGCTTACATATCTCGCATCTGGTTCACTTTTCGTAACTTTTTTTTTTTTTTTTTTGTCCTTAGATTTCAAGAGTCCAGGGCTTTTACATGTACTCTTTGTTTTAAGCAGGAAAAAAAAAATCTTGCCTTGCTGTCTTATTTCCAAAGTTATACAGTAAATATATTCAAGTCAAAAAGTAAAATGGATTATAGTTCTAAGGATATGCAATGATGGTTCAAACTATTCCATAGTCATAATTTCTGCACACTTTTCAACTATTATTGAATCATATCCTCAAAAGCGGCATTTGTCTATTCAAGAGCCACGTGTCCAAACACAATTAGAGAACCATGCAATCGACATTTCAAGCACCGCCAGGTTTGCTGGCGTAATCGTTGGCTGGGTTCGCCGATGCAATTGCTAGTTGGGTTCGTTGGCTAGGTTTGTCGACCAAATCGCCGACTAGGTTTTTGTTTTTTTTAGATTCAGAAAATGAACCCAACCTAGAAAAAAAAAATTCTAGATTCTGTCAAGAAATTTCTTACCCTAATATGCCATATGGGAGAAAAATCATATAACTTTGAATCAACATGCATTTCTTAATGATTCAACATGTGTGGCTCTGATACCACTTGTTGTAAACTTCATTATCATCCCAAAACCATAAATCTCATGTTAAATCATATGAAGATAACATGTTGATTAGATTGGAGAATGTAGACAAACCTAAATCCATTGTCGGTCTTGAAGAAGTATGGTTCTTCTAAGGCAATAGAGGAGGAAACCACCTTTTTGTTTTCTCTCTTGTGATGGGAGGCGGGAGAGGGAACGTTTTGTATTTTCAAAAAAGAAAACTTAAAAAAAGACCAAACTTCAGTTTCATTATCCCTTTTTATTAATTTCCTCTATGCCTTAGGGACCATACCCATTGACTGTTGGGCCACATGTGTCTCAGGCCATCATGTAAGACACATGTGACGGGTTCTACACAGAAAGGTGACCCATAATAAATATAAATTGAATATGTATAGATCGCTTAATCATAAACAATTATTAATATATGTGAGTCCATAGTTATTCTAACATAAACTTATAAGGAGATTTTGTAAAACTTTTTCTTATGTGAGACCATTTTTTTTCCGTGTAGAGTCTTTTTTATGAATCCAAGAAGTCACTCGTTGAAGGAAGGTACCCTTATTTATAGGTGAGATTAGGAAATTAAATTTTGGAATTCCCTAAGATTTAGTTGTTTAATTCAAAAAATTTGATTTCTTGATTTTAGCAACTTGTCTTGTCTTTTTCATCAAGGAAAATTGTCAACAAAAAAAAAATATATTTTTATTTTCTTTTGACTTCAATGTGAATATTTTTTTCCTTTAGAAATTTGTCTAATGAAATAATATTTATTTATTTTTAATTATCTTTTCATAACTATTGGAAGATTTGATTTTATTTGCAAGACTAAATCTTATAGTCTTTCAAATTTTGTCACGTGTCATCTTTTTAGTGTAAGTCTAGTATCAAACGTATGTAGCACCTATCACTTATTGATCTCAAATTTTGTTGAATTGAGAGTCACATTTTTTTTAAAACCAATTTAGTGATAATATAATTTATTAAATTTTTTTGATGTCTACAATGCTATTGCTAAAACTATAGTTTATGTAATTGAATTGGACTCATACTTTTAGAGAAAAAATAAATGTAATAATGTGTGCCTTGACATACAAGTAAAGCTAAAATTAAAAGTGCTTTTGTATTTTGTCAAAAATTGAGTTAGAAGATAGTGATATTATTCTTAAAATAGTATTAGCTTTTATGGAAGAATTCTCTTGATTTGACTTAATTTGACGTTGCCTATAGATTTATTTATTTATTTCTTCTATTATCTATAAATGAATATATAAATAGTTACTTTGATGGATCCAATCCAATGGTCTTGGGCCATTAGTTGGTTGGGCCTTGGGCTGGGCCTTTTACCCAATGTCATGGGCCTAGTCCACCAATTAATACCTTTCAAACCCCTCTCTCTTCACAATTAACATGTGGGAATTGTATATAATTTTTACACCAAGACATTTGTGGATCATGGAATAAATAGAAAGAAAAAAATTAAATCTAATTAACTTGATGTGGACCCCGCATTTCGGCTTATGCGTTTTCCACTCGATGGCGAGCTCGATTTTTTTTATTTGAAAATGATTTTATTTATATAAAAAAAATGACTTGGAGTTGCCACTTATTTTTTGTTTTATTTTTAAAAGGGTAAACAAAATAAGAAAGAAAACGCTAAGTGTGACTCCTTATTTTGGAAAAAGTGGTTTGTGAAAAACCAGATCGGGTTCGGGGGTCAGGTTACTTGTTCGGAAGGTACGGTAAAGATCGTAACATCTCTTTAAGTCCCTAAAGTCGGGTCTCTATTAATAAAATGAAGCTGACGTGGCAATCAATGAATACTCAAATCGATCATGCACATATGAGAATCAAAACATGCATAGAGAATGACCAAAATGGGAGTGGATGCGTACTTGGGCCACGAACGAGCAATGTGCTATCATAAAAATGGGGTCAGTCTACAATAAATAGAACAAAACATATCACATGCATCACCAAACATAAATTAAAACGGTTCAAGAGAAAACTAGATTTTTGAAATTTATTGAAAAATTGGAGTTTTAGAGATTATTTGAAAATTGGAGTTTTAGAGATTATTTGAAAATCGGATTTTTAGAAATTAAATGTAAGAATGAGAATTTTAGAAATTAAATTTGAAAAAGATTGGAATTTTGAAAATTATTTGAGTTAAAAAATTAAATTACGAAAATTGGGACCTTGGAAATTAAATTTTGAAAGAAATCAGAATTGAAAATTATTTGAGAAATAGAAACTATGGAAATTGAATTATAAAAATTGGAAATCTTGAAAATCATTCGAAAGCAGAATTTTTAGAAATAAATTAATGAAATGATAATAATAATGAAAATAATAATAAGTAACGGAATAAATGCGAGAATTGGAATATTGGAAATTGAAAATTATGTTCAGAAATTGGAAAATTGGAATTTCAGATAACTAAATTTGGAAAATTGGAATTTTAAAGAATTATTTAAAGACGAAATTTTAAATAAATGAATAAGTGAATAAATAAATGAATGGAATAATAATAATAACAAAATAATAATGATTGGATAAATAATTGTGGAAGTTAGGATTTCAGAAATTGGAAATTGAACTTAGGGATTGAAAATTTAAAGAATTATTCAGGGATGAAATTTTAAATAAATGAACACTTGAGCTTTGGTATTGTATTAAATTATTAATTTAACCCAAAAGTTTAAATTATTAATAAGGAATCCA
Source organism: Vitis riparia (assembly GCF_004353265.1). Taxonomy (NCBI): domain Eukaryota; kingdom Viridiplantae; phylum Streptophyta; class Magnoliopsida; order Vitales; family Vitaceae; genus Vitis; species Vitis riparia. The sequence continues at coordinate 23,569,416 of NC_048437.1, forward strand.
AAATTAATATCAAACTAAAACCAACACTTACACTAATATTCCATTTTTTAATTTCCTTACAACATTAATGTATATATTAAGGAAGGAAAACAATTTTCTTATATTTGATTATATTAAGAAAAATAGAAAAGAAAATCAAATAGAGCTAAAATTAATTAAAAACTTATATTTTTTTCAATTATTCATTCTTTTTATATAAGAGGTAAAGTAAAAGAAACAAGTTTAAAGAAAAATATATAAAAATAATTTATTAATTCTAAACATATTTTCAATTTTTTTTTTCATTTCTTTCTGTTTGTATTTTTTTTATTGTCTTTCTTTAATATTTTCCATCAAAATGAACAAATATTTCAAATGTTACTAAAATGTAGAGTGCGATTAACAATGATTCGATGAAGTTTTTCTAATATTTCTAATACTTGAAAAATAAAAAATTTTAAATATTAAAAATATTTTCAATAATTACTATCAAACGTAATATTAATATTAATATTTTTTTATAAAAAAAAAAACCCAAATTGATGGAAAGCTAGGTACACGTGCATTCCCATGCTTGCATTTTCACGTACAAACTCATCTTTCTCCACCACCCAATTTCAAAACGCAACCAAAAGGGGAAATGTAGGTATTTTATTAGGACTTTGCATCAATGGTGGGCAGACCAACCTTATGTGAATGATAAAATTCGTTGTTATTTATTTATTTTATAATTATAAGATATATAATCTATGGGTTTTCATAATCTTCGAATTAAGCTCCACATATAATTTATGTATAGGGCCCAATTTATTAATTGGAAATTTGGGGGAGGGTAGGTTTTACCAAACCATGGGATTGGAGGGCAGATGGAGAAGAATACCAATTGAATGATTAGGAGGGGGTTTGATGATTTGGTAGACATGTGACATTTTTCTATGTTTGCCCATTCATTAATTATATCTCCCAAAACCTACTTTCACGTTCACCATGCAATTCACATGCATCTGTCAAACCTCAAGTCATGCTGTACTTTCAATTTTTTTAAGAATTAAAATGTTCATTTTATTTCTTTATATTTCCCAATGCATACTTAGAAGTTAGAATTATACATTAAAAGAACGTCAAAGATAACATAAGATATATATATATATATATATATATATATATAATAGACATATTGATTACTAAGATTTTATCATTGGAGCAGTTCAGAGAGGATTAAATGATGGTCCTGTTTACTTCTAGTGTTTCCTTAACTTCACAGTAAGATTAAAAGATATTCTTCGTCTTTAGAGAAATCATTTGATTATAAGTTACTCTAAGCCCCCGATTAACTATTCGTGTTCTTCGTCTTTCAACAAAGTCATTCGGGAATAAGTTATTGAGTCTCACAATGTCTTTATATTTGAAATTTGTTCACATTGATCATTTCTTAGATGACACATATAAGTTTTTATACAAACATTAGTATTTGGTACTTCAATTAAATAGTATAAAGCTCGATTAGTTGCTTGTTAAGATATTTCTCAACAGTATGATTACAAAGTTATTTACCAAATCACATCCATTTTTGCGTTTTTAGTTTTTGGTTAGCAAGCTCTCGATACTTCTTGCAACTGCATCGTGAGTTTGTGGGGGACATTAGAAGTAAGCCCTTGAGTAACTATTTGTGTTCTTTGTCTTTTGACAAAATCATTTGAAAATAAACCACTTTAGACCCTAATTTGACTTTTAAAATCATGAAAACATTTGTCACCTGCTTTTGAATTGTGATCAAGAAAAAATTGGAGGAAAAAAATATTCTTTTACAAAGAATATTAACACTGATATTGTAACTCACAATTATTAATTTTAATATAAATTTTTGTTTCCCAAATTTTTCTATAATTTTACTTTATTTTTTGTAGGATTTCATGAAATTTGTGGGTACATAAATAACACATGATTATTAAATAGATTACATATGTTATTTGTTTAAAAATTAGTTTGTATTTAGATTTATATTTTTAACCCGATTATTATTCATGTCATATTTGAATTAATATATTTAATTGAGTTTCTAAAATATAACTTGAACTTGTACCTATTAACATGAATTATGACCCATACATAGATATTAATAAAAATGGTTATTTGATTAAATGGTCATTAAAAACCCAAATTTGGAAATCTAATATTTCATCTTTTTTTTTTTAATCACATTTTGACAAAAATATTTCTATTATTTTCTTGTAAAAATAACTCTTTATTTTAAAACTTACTTATAAATGCTGGAAATAGGTAAGGGCATTTATGTCAAAAATAGATTATTCTTTAAAAAAAAAGCATGGAAGAGTTTAAATTCACAAATATAAAAATTATTTCATCCCTTTAACCAATTAATTCTAATAAAAAACAATTCAATGATAATAGAGTCAAATATATGAAAAAAAAAATAATAATATCTACTTTAATTTTCAACCTATTTACAAAGGGTGCTTGCATTTTGAATTTTCTAATGGGGCAAAAGGTTTTTGTTTTTACTATTTTAAAGGTAAAGAAACATATATTTAATAAACATTTTTTTATAGTTTTAATTTTTTTTTTACTTTAAAAATAAAATTAAAAGGTATATATATATATATGTATATATATATATATATATATATATATAATTATATAACAATAAGTCCAAATAATATTCCTTGATAATTTCTATGAATTTTTTTATGTTCAAGATAATAAGGTTTCGTTTGGGCATCTTTTCTTAAACTTGTTTTTAAAAATTATTTTTTATTCTTAAACTTCAAAACAATTTTTAAAAAATCATGGTCAAATGGGTCCATGTTTTTCTTTTGTTTTTAAAAACTAATTAAAATAACTCATACTTGTTCTCTAAAAACCGTTATCCATTCCACTTTGTTTTAAAAAAAAAATTTCCAGAAAACAACTGTCGGATAGTGTTAAAAGTTTTTAAAAATAGTTTTCTATTTTTAAAAACAAAAAACTGTTTTTAAATTATACAGTCAAACATACTCTAATATTATCAATTTCATGGACGTTAATTCTAGAAGAAAAATAAATCTAAAAGAGAATAAAATGTGAGTGAATAGTGGTTGCTAATTTTCTATTTTAAAATTGGAAATTTAATACCTTAACTTTATTTTCTTAAATATTTACTATTAAGGTCATTACACAAAAATAAATAAATAAATAAATATAGACCAACTACCAAATTTGGTTTCAAGCTTTAAATTCCAAAACCAAAATAGGAGAACCCAAAATAGGAAAAGAAAGTGCAACCAAGTATACCAAACACTCCTAAAAATTATTTTAAAACTATTTATGAAAAATAGATTATTTAAAAATCATCAAAATATGATTAAATATCTTTTTTAATCATAAAAAAGAGACCAAAAAATTGGTAATAAAATTATATAATTAGAACTTAGAAAATGAATAATATTTCTCATCAAATGGCTAAACACATGAGGGATAAATTTGACCACTATTAATTACAATCATTTCTATCAAGAAATAAATAAATTGATTTGATAATTATCATCTATAGAATGAATGAAAAAAAAAATCAAAATATCAAATACGTCATATCTTATTATATAGAAAAAAAAATGTATATACATTATGTAATAAAATTGAAGGAAATAATTAAATTGTATAATTTATAGGTGGAAGCGAACAAATCAATAGGAAAAATATGTGAAATAAAATATTTTATTAAAATTGATAAATTATAGGGTACAATTTTTTTGGTAATATTTTTTTACAAAATAATATATTTCTCTAATTCTTTTTACCTTGATCACAATTTGGAACATGACAATAAAGTTGTTTGCTTAATTTTAGAGATCAATCAAAGGCAATAAGTGACTTGTTCTCAAATGAACTCATTGAAAAGTGAAGATCACGTGTGTAGTATTTTGTCATTTCTTTAAACTGTTGTAAACTTCATTATCATCCCAAAACCAGAAATCTCATGTTAAATCATATGAAGAAAACATGTCGATTAGATTAGAGAATGTAGACAAACCTGAATCCATTGTCAGTCTTGAAGAAATATGGTTCTTCTAAGGCAATAGATGAGGAAACCACATTTATGTTTTCTCTCTTGTGATGGGAGGCAGGAGATGGAACGTTTTGTATTTTTAGAATAGAAAACTTAAAAAAAGACCAAACTTCAGTTTCATTATCCCTTTTTATTAATTTCCTCTATGCCTTAGGGACCATACCCATTGACTGTTGGGCCACATGTGTCTTAGGCCCATCATGTAAGACACATGTGACTTGGGCTCTACATTGAAAGGTGACTCATACTTAATAAATATAAATTGAATATGTATAGATAGCTTAATCATAAACAATTATTAATATATGTGAGTCCATAGTTATTCTAACAATCTCCCACTTCGACCACATATATTACCGAATAATGTTCATGATAATACTTTATTGAGCTCATCTTAAACAATCCGGTCTACTAATTATGCTAACACAGGATCAAAGCGACCTTTGTTAATCATAACTATAACTAGACCCATCAATGATAACAACATCGACAAAATTAGCAACATGGATCAAGTATGGATGTGTAGCCTGGAAATTACATAAAATGTGATCTTTAATATGTCTATTTCCAATTGGTCCTACTTTATGATTAAAAATAGTCAAATTCCACTTTCAACACTTAATGCTAAACTGCTTTTGAAAGTCATAATTTCAATTCTGAGTATTTAAACACAATAGCCTTTAAAACTAAAGTCTATATAGATAACACAAACATAACAATATATCAAGAAAACAAACACAAAACCTAAATACAAACTCCCACTATACTGGCATATCATTAATATGTATAACACCCATATGTGTGACATGCTCATAAAATACTTTGGGTGGCAAACCCTTAGTAAGCGGATCTTCAATCATGGAGTTTGTACTTATGTGTTCGATTGATACTTGAAGACTCTGAACTCTTTCTTTCACAACCAAGAGCTTGATGTCAATGTGTTTGGACTTTGACGAACTTCGGTTGTTCTTAGAATACAATTCCGCGACCTTATTATCACAATTGATTCTCAATGGTTTCTCAATCCCATCAATAATGCACAACTCAGTGATAAAATTTTGTAGCCATATCCCATGGTTAGATGCCTCATAGTAGGCTATGAATTCAGCCTCCATAGTGGAAGAAGCAATAGGTGTTTGTTTAACACTTTTCCATGAAACTGCTCCTCCAGCCAACATAAAGATGTAGCTTGAAGTGGATCTCCTGCTAGCAAGACATCCGCAAAATTGAAGTCCGAATATCCCACGATCTATAAATGACTAGATCTTCGATATGTGAGCATATAATATTTAGTTCTTTGTAAATACCGCATAACTCGTTTTGCCTTTTTCTAGTGATCCATACCTGGGTTACTCAAGTATCTGCCTAACATTCCAACAATGTACGCAATATCCGGACACGTACAAACTTGTGCATACATGAGACTTCCTATTGTCGAGGCATAGGGAAACCTCTTCATATCATTCCTCTCAAATTCATTTCTCGAACATTGGTGCAAACTAAATTTATCGCCATTTGCCACAAGTGTGTCTCCTGGTGCACAATTGCTTATGCCAAACCTACTTAGCACCTTATCGATGTAGGACTTTTGTGATAGCCCAAGTATACCTCTTGAACGATCCCTATAGATCTGTATGCTCAGCATAAAAGATGCATTACCAAGATCCTTCATGTCAAATTTACTGGATAGAAATTGCTTGGTTTCATACAAAAGTTCCACATCACTACTTGCAAGTAGAATATCATCTACATATAGCACCAAGATAATGAATTTGCTCACACTGAACTTGAGATATATGCATTGATCAACAGTGTTCTCCTTAAAACCAAATGAAGTAATCACCTAATCAAACTTTCAGTACCATTGTTGAGATACCTGCTTTAAACCATATATGAACCTTTTTAATTTGCATACAAGTTGTTTTGAATCATTAGACTCAAAGTTATCTAGTTGCACAATGTATATTGTCTCATCAATGTTACCATTAAGAAACACAGTTTTAACATCCATTTGATGCAGCTCTAAATCATAATGAACCACAAGTGTCATGATGATTCTAAAGGAGTCCTTTGATGAAACCGATGAAAAGGTCTCCTTATAATCAATGCCTTTTTTTTTAGTAAAACTTTTTTGCGACTAGGTGTGCCTTATACTTTACAATGTTGCCTTTTGAATCCTGCTTGATCTTAAAAATCCATTTGCAACCAATCGGTTTTACAGCTTTAGGCAACTCTACTAGGTCCCAAACACCATTGTCTATCAATGATTTCATTTCATCCTTCATGGCTTCTATCCACTTTTTAGAATTAAAACTTTGTTTGACTTAGTTAACTGAAATTGGATCATTTTCCAGACCCATATCAAACTCATGTTCTTGGAGATATACAACATAATCATCTGAAATTGTACTTCTCTTTTCTCTAGTGGATCTCCTGAGTGGCACTTGTACTTGAGGTTCTTGAAGTTGTTGAGTTACCTCTTCATGAACTTGAATTGGTTCCACAACTTGAGTAGGAAGAATTTCAGGTGCGTCTACAATCTTTGTTATTGGTTGTACATTCTGGATAATGTCATCAAACATAATATGACCATGTACAGTTGCAATAATAGGAATACTAATAGATTCCTCTTCAAAGACCACATTTCTTAATGACTCTTTCCCACTTAACTTAACATCCTCAATGAACTTAGCATTGCCTGTTTCAAAGAAAGACTTAGTTGAGGGATCATAAAACTTGAAACCTCTCGACCTTTCATAATACCCTACAAAGTAGCAACTTACAGTTCTGGAGTCCAATTTTTTCTCATTTGGCTTGTAAGGCCTAGCCTCAGCTGGACAACCCCATACATGCAAATGCCTAATACTAGGTTTCTTGCTAGTCCATAGCTCATATGGGGTTTTGGCTACTGCTTTGCTTGGGACTCTATTCAAAATGTAAACTACAATTTTGACATTTCACCCCAAAGTGATTCTGGCAAGGCGGAATGACTGATCATACTTATTACCATATCCTTAAGAGTACAGTTTTGTCTTTCTGCTACACCATTTTGGCTTGGAGTCCTCGGCATGGTGTACTAAGGGATGATACCATACTCCATCAAATATTTGGCGAATAGCCCTGGACGTTGTTCATCAGATCCGTCATATCTACCATAATATTCACCTCCACGATCAGATCTAACGACCTTTATTTTCTTGCTTAGTTGGTTCTCAACTTTAGCTTTAAAATTCTTGAATACATCCAATGACTGAGGCTTCTCATGAATCAAATAAAGATAGCCATAACATGAGTAATCGCCAATGAAAGTGATAAAATATCGTTGTCCATTCTAAGAAGGTGTAGGAAATGGACCACAAATGTTCGTATGTATCAATTCCAAGACATCACCACACCTATTGGCTTCCTTTTTCCTCACATTTGTTTGTTTACCCTTAATACACTCTATACAGACTTGAAAGTCTGATAAATCAAGTGGATCAAGAATTCATTTTAACACAAGCCTTTGAATACGTTGATTTGAAATATGACCTAAACGCCTGTGCCATCACATTGATAAATTCTCATTTGTTAACTTTCTCTTAATGCCATAATTACTTGAATGCAAGGTTTCATTACCATTAGAGGAATTTATGTTCAATTTGTATAACTTATCTATTAGACTACCAGTACCAATAATAATTGAATTTAGATAAAGACTAACCATTCCATTTCCAAATGAATAAAAATATCCATATTTGTCCAAACATAAAACAAAAATTAAATTTCGTCTAAACAACGGTACCACAAAAGTCTCCTCTAAATTCAAAGTACAACCAGAATCTAACTGTAATCTAAAAAGACCAATAGCCTTCACTGCAGCCTTGTTGTCATTTCCCACATAGATGTATCTTTCACCATCAATTGGCATTCGACTCCTTAGGCAACCCTGCATCATGACACTTATGTGAGTAGTTGCACCCGTATCTATCCACTAAGTGTCAATAGTCACTATAGCTAAATTAATTTATGAACAAACAAAATTGAGAAGTGTACATTTCTTTTCACGCCAAGCGGCGTATTTGGTACAAGCCTTCTTCATATGACTAGTCTTCTTGCAAAAGAAACAAGTGATGTCCTTATCTTGTTTCTTCTACAACTTTTGCTCAGATGTCTCAGAATATGCAATTTGTTTTTTCTTATTGCCCTTCTTTCTTTTTCTTGTTGATACCATGTCCCTGATATGTGGAAGCCAAGTGAGTACTTTCTATCTTCTCTTGTTTCAGTCTCTCCTCCTTTTACACACACTGAGCAATAAGCTCATTCAGAGTCCATTTTTCCTTTTATGTGTTGTAACTTATTTGAATAGACTAAATTGTGTAGGCAGAGAGATTAAAACCAAGTGCACGAGTATGTCTTCTGATAACTCTAACTTTATTGCCTTGAGTCTAGTCACAAGATTGGACATTTCCATTATGTACTCATTTATATCTCTTTCCCTTTGTACCGTATGGAGACAAGCTTACTAAGAATAGTGTTTGTCTCGACCTTTTCGTTTGTAGCGAATCGGTTTGCTATCTAGTCCAAGAATGTCTTGGCTCATGATTCCTCAAGTATTGCACCCCTTATAGCTTCTGGAATTGAGTGTTTCATTATCATTAGACTCATGTGCTTGGATCACTCCCATTTTTTCATAACAGCCCTTTGTTCAGCAGTGTTGGCATCAGTAAGGTCTGCAGGGCGATCCTCCCTTAATGCATAGTCCAAATCCATGCACCCGAGCACAATCATAACATGCTCCTTCCATTTCTTGAAGTTTGTGTCATTAAGCACAGGAATGTTATTAACATTAGCAGATATAGAAGATGTTGAACAATAACAATAAAACTCACAATTAGTCACAAAAAATATCATACATATATGAATAAATAAAAATTTAACATATATATAATAAAAAAATATATAAATATATATATATATATATATATATATATATATATATATATATGCATGTGGGTCCATAACAAGATACCTAACACAAACATTAATATTTAGTCTTTGGACAAAAATATCAACTTGTAATTGGTACTCTTTTACAAACTTAGTTCATAAATATTGACAATAAAACCGAAGCAATATGTATTTCTTTGGATTGACATATAGTATGCAAGGTAAACTTTATATGTCACACATTTATGACTACTTTATTTATTATTATATTAAAATAATCTTTCTTTGGGCCGATTATTTTACATAATAATAACATGTTTACATATTTCAAAAATAAATAAAATTACATAATAGAAGTTACTTTGGCAACAAATATACATAACTCATTTATTTTAAAATATTAAACACAAATATAGCAAGAAAAAGCAAGGTCTGCGAATGCCGCCGACTCATCCTTCCCGTTTTCTACCAAGTGGATCTTTTGGACGTCCGACGACAGAAATGACATTTCCACGAAGAGAAGCCTACATGTCTTGCATCTAATTCACTTGTCGTTACTTTTTTTTTTCTTTTTTTTTTCCTTAGATTTCAAGAGTCTAGGGCTTTTACGTGTACTCTTTGTTTTAAGGAGGAATTTTTTTTTTAAAAAAAAAAAAAAAATCTTGTCTTGCTATTTTATTCCCAAAGTTATACTAAAATATATCCAAGTCAAAAAGTAAAATGGATTATAGTTCCAAGGATATGCAATGATAGTTCAGACTATTCCATAGTCATAATCTCTGCACACTTTTCAACTATTATTGAATCATATCCTCAAAAGTGGTGTCTGTCTATTCAAGAGCCATGTGTCCAAACACAATTAGAGAACCATGCAATCGACACTTCAAGCACCACTAGGGTTTGCAAGCGCAATCGTTGGCTGGGTTTGCTGGTGCAATCGCTGCTGGGTTCGCCGACACAATTGTTGGCACTGGATTTTTTTTTAGATTCAGAAAATGAACCCAACCCAAAAAAAAAAAATTCTAGATTCTGTCAAGAAATTTCTTGCCCTAATAAGCCATATGGGAGAAAAATCATATAACTTTGAATCAACATGCATTTCTTAATGATTCAACATGTGTGGCTCTGATACTACTTGTTGTAAACTTCATTATCATCCCAAAACCAAAAATCTCATGTTAAATCATATGAAGAAAACATGCCGATTAGATTAGAGAATGTAGACAAACCTGAATCCATTGTTGGTCTTGAAGAAGTATGGTTTTTCTAAGGCAATAGATAAGGAAACCACATTTCCGTTTTCTCTCTTGTGATGGAAGGCAAGAGATGGAACGTTTTGTATTTTCAAAAAAGAAAACTTAAAAAGATGCCAAACTTCAATTTCATTATCCTTTTTATTAATTTCCTCTATGCCTTAGGGACCATACCCATTGACTGTTTGGCCACATGTGTCTTAGGTCTATCATGTAAGACACATGTGACTTGGGCTCTACATAGAAAGGTGACCCATACTTAATAAATACAAATTGAATATGTATAGATAATTTAATCATAAACAATTATTAATATATGTGAGTTCATAGTTATTATATCATAAACTTATAAGGAGATTTTGTAAAACTTTTTCTTATGTGAAACCTTTTTTTTTTTTTTTTTTTTGTGTAGAGTCATTTTTATGAATCCAAGAAGTCACTTGTTGAAGGAAGGTACCCTTATTTATAGGTGAGATTAGGAAATTAAAATTTGGAATTCCCTAAGATTCACTTGTTTAATTCAAAAAATTTGGTTTTTGATTTTAACAATTTGTCTTATCTTTTTCATCAAGGAAAATTGTCAACAAAAAAAAAATTATTTTTTATTTTATTTTCTTTTGAATTTAAAGGTGAATATTTGTTTCCTTTAGAAATTTGTCTAATTAAATAATATTTATTTATTTTTAATTATCTTTTAATAACTATTGGAAGATTTGATTTTATTTGCAAAGCTAAATGTTAGTCTTTCAAATTTTGTCACGTGTCACCTTTTTAGTGTAAGTCTAGCATCAAACGTATGTAGGACTTATCACTTATTGATCTCAAATTTTGTTGAATTGGGAGCCACATTTTTTTTAAAACCAATTTAGTGATAATTTAATTTACTAAAAATTTTGATGTCTACAATGCTATTGCTAAAACTATAGTTTATGTAATTGAATTGGACTCATACTTTTAGAGAAAAAATAAATGTAATAATGTGTGCCTTGACATACAAGTAAAACTAAAATTAAAAGTGCTTTTATATTTTGTCAAAAATTGAGTTAGAAGATAGTGATATTATTCTTAAAATAGTATTAGCTTTTATGGAAGGAATTTTCTTGATTTGACTTAAGTTGATGTTGCCTATATTTTATTTATTTATTTATTTATTTTCTTCTATTATCTATAAATGAATATATAAATAGTTACTTTGATGGATCCAATCCAATGGTCTTGGGCCATCAGTTGGTTGGGCCTTGGGCTGGGCCTTTTACCCAATGTCATGGGCCTAGTCTACCAATTAATACCTTTCAAACCCCTCTCTCTTCACAATGAACAATGAACATGTGGGAATTGTATATAATTTTTATACCAAGACATTTGTGGATCATGGAATAAATAGCAAGAAAAAATTAAATCTAATTAACTTGAGCTTTGGTATTGTATTAAATTATTAATTTAACCCAAAAGTTTAAATTATTAATAAGGAATCCAAAATTAATATCAAACTAAAACCAACACTTACACTAATATTCCATTTTTTAATTTCTTTACAACATTAATGTATATATATTAAGGAAGGAAAATAATATACTTATATTTGATTATATAAAAGAAAATCAATATAGCTAAAATTAATTAAAAACTTATATTTTTTCAATTATTCATTCTTTTTATATAAGAGCTAAAGTAAAGGAAATAAGTTTAAAGAAAAATATATAAAAATAATTTATTAATTCTAAACATATTTTCAATTTTTATTTCATTTCTTTTCTTTTGCATTTTTTTTTATTGTTTTTCTTTAATATTTTCCATCAAAATGAACAAATATTTCAAATGTTACTAAATATAGAGTACGGTTAACAATGATTCGATGAAGTTTTTTTAATATTTCTATTATTTGAAAAATAAAAATTTTCAAATATTAAAAATAATTAACAATACTTCCTATTGGAACATAATATTAATATTAATATTTTAAAAAAAAAACCCCCCAAATTTAAGGAAACCTAGGTTCACGTGCACACATGTGAATGATAACTTGACGTTTTTCCCTTCCCATGCTTGCATTTTCACGTACAAACTCATCTTTCTCCACCACCCAATTTCAAAACCCAAGCAAAAGGGGAAATGTAGGTATTTTATTAGGACTTTGCATCAATGGTGGGCAGACCAACCTTATGTGAATGATAAAATTCGTTTTATTTATTTATTTTATAATTATAAGATATATAATCTATGGGTTTTCATAATCTTCAAATTAAGCTCCACATATAATTTATTATAGGGCCCAATTTATTAATTGGAAATTTGGGGTTGGGTAGGTTTTACCAAACCATGGGATTGGAGGGCAGATGGAGAAGAAGACCAATTGAATGATTAGGAGGGGGTTTGTTGATTTGGTAGACATGTGACATTTTTCTATGTTTGCCCATTCCTTAATTATATCTCCCAAAACCTACTTTCACGTTCACCATGCAATTCACATGCATCTATCAAACCTCAAGTCATGCTGTACTTTCAATTTTTTTAAGAATTAAAATGTTCATTTTATTTCTTTATATTTCCCAATGCATACTTAGAAGTTAGAATTATACATTAAAAGATGGTCAAAGATAACATAAGATATATATATATATATATAAGAGATAATAGACATCATGCTTACTAAGATTCTATTATTAGAGCAGTCCAAGAAGGATTAAATGATGGTCCTGTTTATTTCTAGTGTTTCCTTAACTTCACAGTAAGATTAAAAGATATTAATATTTTCGATTTATATTTAGTTAATTTCTTTTTCTGTTTTTTTAGGTAGTTTATGTATCCTTTATATCAATTAGTTTCTTTTCCTTATTTTTGGTACTTTAGTTTGACTACATGCTAGGACAAGTATATATTATATAAAAGCGTCATCAATGAAAGTTAGAGACCATTTCATAATTTCTTCTAGTTCTTGTATTTGCTTTAATGTAAACCTTTTTAATTGAACATCACTTTTCAAAAACTTTATGAGTTTGGTACATGTAGGAATAGGAATAAAATCTAATAATAATAGAGATGAATTATAACACCATATAGAAAAGAGAATCAAAACTTGTAGTAATTTGGTAGTTAAATTGATTTAAGTTGAAGGCGGTCTATTGTGACCTCTCATAACTTTAAAAAACGTCTACTTAATTAAGGGGAGTCCATACATATATAACATTAAAAACTTTTTTCTCCATCCAATATGGGATATTATAATCACCCTCATGCATGTGTCTCATGAGATTGTGGGTTCAAATAGACAAATACCCTTCATAGGGTCAAATAAATCCCCACACCGAGGTCAATGATTGACTTTAATATAATTTGTAATAATCAATATCTATATTATTAAGAAGAGTATATATATATATATATATATGTAATATTAGAAAATTTTTCTCTTATCCAATGTGGAATATCAAAATCATTTATTATGCAGACAATGCTCTTATATATCTTACAACATTGCGGGGTCAAACATACAAATACCTTTTATAGGTCCAACAAACAGAAGTTTGTATGGAAGTTGAGGATCAACTTTGATATCATTTATAATGACACATTCTTAATTGTGTAGATATTATTTGTAAGTACCCGACCCAAAAATTATGTTTTGGGAGTATTATTACTTTCTCATAATATAAGAAATGCCAAATCCAACGTGGTCCACCCATTATCTTTCCTTATATCTTTTGGAATATTATTATTCTTGGGCTACCCAATAGCCAAGATTTCCCACTATCAAAAAAATGGTATTTTGACAAAAGGATCAAAAGTTGAGATGACATTGCCCTTTTTTCTAACTTTATTTTTTTCAATGATTTGGATGGATTTGAAATAAATTTAAAATAAACCCCCAAAACACGAAACAAGTCCAAACTACACAGATTTTAACTTATCTGATCTCCCAACATGATATCATCTTATCAATTTTCTCTTAAGACAAGGAAGGATTTATAGTCAATAAATTTAGTTTTTAAACTTATTTTGTATTTTTTAAATTTAATTTTTTAAAAAATTAAACCTGGGTAGTTTGTAAGAATTCTTATATTTTATATAAAATATATTATTATTATTTTATTTTAAAAAAAATCAAACATATACCCAAACTTAATTACTAATTACTAAGATGTCATTTGGGTAATTTTATTTTATTTTTAAATAAAAAATAGTAATAACTTTCATATGAAAAGTAAGACCTCTTATACAAAAATATTATAGCTTTTTTTCTTTAAAATTAATTAAATTTTTTTAAATCTGAGGTAATACCTTAATTTTTTTCAAATTGATTTTAAAAACCATCATCCTTTTAATGTAATCCTTAAAAAAAAATTATATACAAATTATTAATTTTTTGTTTGTAAAATAGAAAATTAGAAGCCTTTCCAAATGAACACTGAATTTATCTTTTTATTATTTTAATCATTATAAGTCATACTTCTTATAAGAATTTGATTCATATACTAATATTGGTATCACTTATCACTTAATCGTGTAAGTAACTTATTTGTATCCTCTTTACTTAAACTAAAAACAAATATATATATATATATATAATATATATATATATATATTACATGACATGATATTAATAATTAAGAGTTAAATATTAATATATTTATTAATAAATATTTAAATATATTTTATCCATATAAATAATAATAATTTTTATTGCTTAAAATAATGGAAAAATAAAAAATATGTGAATTAATTTTAAGAAAATAAAAAAAATGCCAAACAGCTATAAAATATTGTTATGGCTTGGTTAGGACAAAGGAGGGTATCTTTGTAAAAAGAAAAAGTTATACTTTGCCCTTTTTTATACCTTCCAGTCTTCCATCTTTCAAGCACCTCAAAACGCGTGTTCAACACACTCCACACATTTCTTAATACACGTGCAAGGCACATGTGTTTTGTCACTCTTGTTCGATTTAAAATCTATTAAACCATATCTTCATGTCTTTGGTAATGACATGAAATTAAAATATCCTGAAAACACTTTTATGAGGAATTTAAAAATTAATTCTAATAGTATTTTTGATAATATATTATATAAGTACAAAAATACTTTTAATATTAATAAATTATCGAAAAGACATACAATTTAACTATAAAAAGGAAATATTATAATAAACTAGGAACTTTTCATTAAAAAAAATATATAAGCGTCTATGTTAAATGAATATATAAATATTTATATTGTTAAAAAATAAAAATAATTATTTTTATTATTATAGGAAAATTTTGAAATGTATTTAAAAAATGGATTAATAAATAAACATCATGATACAACATTTCTTCAAAATAAAAACAAATTATTTTATTATAAATTATATTATAAATAAAAAAGAAATTTAATCATGGAATAATAGGTGACAACTACTCGACATTCAAAAGTCTTCTTAAATGGTATTTATCTAAAATTGAAAGAACCAAATGTTAATTTTTACCCCTTATTATATTTTTGCGCAGGGTAGGGGATTGGGTTATAAAATATAATTGAAATTGTGTAATCCGTAGGTTCATGTACCTACATAGGTCCATTATAAACGTATGTTACTTTCCTTCCTTTTATGAGATAGGCATACTTGTAGGTATTAATTTCCAATAGATATTTTTTCTACATCTTGCACATGATTCACTTTACAAAACTTGTTCATTTAGAACAGGGAGTACCTTGAAATAGAGTTCAACAATATTGAATAAGAGTGATGAGAGATTTCTAATTGTAAAGTCTCCACTCAAATGGAGAAGAAAGGAAGAAGAGAAAAGTAAAAAAGGAAGAGAAGAGTGAGAAGGACAATGATGGTATCGGGAAATACTTAGGGATATTTTAGAAATATTTGAAAATTTTTAAAGTATTTTTTTAAAAGAAACACCTTCCAAGTGTTACTTTAAAAATCAATTCAAATGTTTTTCTAAATTTTCTAAATTATCTTTTAAAATATTGTCAAACACCTATTTTTTACCTTAAAAATGTTTTTAAGTATTTTTAAGGTTAACAACACTTTTAAGAAGTACTAACAAAGAAGCTCTAACTAATATGCAATAGGAGGGTATAAAGAGATATTATACATGCCTTCCATCATGTGTTTACTTTGTTGCATCCTAATAATGTGTTATCTACTACATGGAATGGACTAGCTAGCCAATAAGATTGGACCTGTTGGCTTTCCCTTAATTGCAATTGAAACCTATCTAATCATGGTCCCATGATAGGTGTCACAAAAATAAAGTTTTCCCTCAAAATGTTGTGTTTATGTAGCACTTAGAAACCCTGTAAGCTAAGATTTTTCAACCAATAAGAGATGCACTAAGAGAAAAGTATATTATTACACACATGAATACAAGAAAATACCCCAACTTGTATTACTTTCCAGAGATTTACAAGAAATAACTAAGGCTTCTCTAAACAAGGCTCTCACAACACTCTTTGTTAAGTTCATGTAGAGAATGTCCAACAAAGTATACTATTTATATGCATTTGAACCTTATGTGGGTGATAAAAGATCACCTAACTCTTATTATTTAAGAAGTAGACTATTTCAAATTTGAAATCAAATGTTTCAACTACTACCACTTGTTTGTTTGCATGCATTACTTGCCTCTAATCTTGTTGCTTGTTCCTAAGCTCAATAGCCCACTCATTTGTCATGTTAGTTTTATAGGGACTTAGTTTCACCCCCTTCATGCCACCTGCTCCTTTATTGTAGAGATTTGCTCTACTTGTGTCAAGTGTCTAGCAAATCTCAACCTATTAGGTGTCATGCTCATGTTGTGCCATTAGCCCTTGCTTGGGATTCCCTCAATGCCAATGTGACAATCCCTTATGCTTTTATGTGTCATGCCTTAGTGTTAGCCCTTGTTTAGGTTCTCCCTAATGCCAAGTGTTACATGTTGTTGAGCTTCAAAGTGTCATCTGACCCACTGTTTTGTGTTTAAGTAATCTATATGTGCCAAGCCTTGATTTCTTAGTCCACATTTTTATGCAACATTGCCTGAGAGTGCTTAGTCTTCTTCTTAGCCTATGACTCATGTTTGTTCCATTGCCTTAGAGTGTTTCCACTTCTCCATCCATCGTTTACATGGATATTGATTTGAGCATTCAAACCTATATCACTTGCATTATACATGATTTAGGTACATTAAGAATTCTACAAAAAAATCCAAGTTATGAGTTTCTTGTAAGATGATAAGTTCTCATTATCAATTCATGGATTTGGGTTATCTAGTATAAACTTTAGTGCACTACCTCCTAATTGGAAGGATGATTTGTCTTAGCCATTGAGATGAGGTTTCCATAGCGAGTGTACTAGTGTGTACAATTACACATTAAACAAGACTAATGATAAATTATGACTTAATCCATTGGTAATTATGATTCACCAAACTACTATACTATATATTCTCCCAACGTTGAGAGGATATTGAGTGTATACTTAATCAACAAGAGGCTTTAACCTATAGGTAAGACCTTAATGTGTTCATATATTCCCTACAAATTGAGTCACTATTGATGAAGGCTAGCGATAATAGATATTCTTTATAGAAACATCATAATATCTCATGGGAATGAAACAACACGCCCTCTTAGATAATTCTAATGACATGTGATTAGGAAAACTATGGTCACTGTAATTTCTTAAGTAAAATTTGGCATAGACTCTTTGTGAGATAGAGTATGTAAGTTGATCACATAATAAAATTTTAACTCAAGAATTGGAAAGGTAACTTTAAGAAGTTGATAGTGCTACCTCATTAGATTATGGACACCAATTCATGTGAAGTCTATATGTAATGGATATTATATCACAAACTCGAGCTTTGTCTCATTGTAATTACAAAGGATATTGGGATGCAATTGAATCTTTTAAGTGGAGTGATTGAGCCAAATTCAGAATTGGATTATGAAGGAGCTAGTATTTTCCTATGGGTCTCAATGGTACCAACTCGACCTCCTGATTCATGGTGGCATGTTTCATTGAGGGATTTTGAGTTTGTAGTTTAGAAGTGTGCATAAGCGCATTTTGGTAAAAATGTAAGGTTGTACTAGATCTTATGCAATCACTTTCTAGATTGACTTTAATTAATCAAAGTCCTATAATACTAATTAATGAATTAAGATCCAAGTAGGTTGAATTAGGTGACCCAAGCCTAAGTTAGACTCAAATTACTTAAGCCCATAGAGAAGCCTACATGATCTAAGACTTATGAATGAGGTAATTCGAAGTTTCTTACACATACATGCTAACAAAGCTCACCATCACACCTTGCTCATGTTTGAGGCTTTCATGTTGCACTCTTTATGTGGCATGGTTCGTGCCACCATTACTACCTTTAAGTGAATCACCCTCTCCTTAAATAGCATTTTAAGTTATTCCTAAAGCATAGGTACGACCATAAGCATAATAAATTTTCTCAAATTCAAAAAAGTATTTTTCCACTTGGAAACCCTTTGCAAGGCATCACCTTTGAAGGAAAAATATCAACTCCCAAAAACCTCATACTTGAATATATGCTATGTCAGCCACCCATATGGTGCCTTGCATATGCATACCCAAGTGCTACATGTTGTCACCACATGCTAGAATCACAAGTTTCCACCCTAAAGCTACCACTAAGTCATCACCTTACACTCATATATAACATCACTCCCCTTATATGACATGATCCTTAACCTTACTAGTCCCCTTGTCTAGAGCATGGCATGCCACTTTACCTACTATAGGCACTCAAACATGTAAAGCGTTATCACATGAGGCCTTTGCGTGATGTCAAAATGGTAATAATAAGTTATAACAAACTCAAAGAGGGTTTCAACTTTGGGAAAGTCATCATGTTCCATTCTCACACATTCAAAGAGGCATATTACTCACCCTTGACTTTCTCACCTTCTTATCTTCTAAAAGTCAACCTTTGCATTCATCATCCTACATCCCCTTTTCATATTTTTACCCATCCAAACCTTTACTTATTATTTTAGTATTGTAGAGGAATGTGAAATCTATGTTTGGTTCTTGAAAAGTACTATGGACAAAAAAAAAAAAAAAGTGTTAAGAAAAATAGTTTTATCATGTTTTCACTATGAAAAAATATGAAACAAAATAAATATAATTGAAATAGTTAAAAACTTATATATATTTAAATTATTTAATTTTTATATAATGAAAGAAATAAGTGAAATGAGTTTGAAAAAACATATAAAAATAATTTATTGATTTTACATTTATTTTTTTTTTTCTTCATTTTTTCTTTCATCTCATTTTGTATATCATTTTTGCAAGAACCCTAATTTGATAGGAGTCACTTGACAGCTTGACAAGGGAGTTATTGGTCTTGTGGAGTGGTTCAAGTTTCCCATCCTAGTGGCACAACGAGATCTAATATGAATATTACAAATAGAAATGATATTTAATGAGAAGATCCATCATAATAAAACATAAATTTAGTAATCTTCCAACAAACCACTTTAATGATTGAGTGTAATAAAAAGCATTTCTATTCATCAAATGAAAAGGTTTTTTTTTTTTTTTTTTTTTTTTAAATTTAGTATGATTAACCATTTTCTCTTAATAATTACATCAAAATTAGTTTAAAATGTATTTTTCTTCTATTTAAGTTAAGTCATGATTTAAAAAAAAATATTATAAATTTTTATTAAATATAAAACAATTTTTTGTATCATTAATAAAAATAAATTTCCTTAAATTTAACATTATCATTTTTTTTTCTAGATTTAGATTTTCATTTAAAGAAAAACTCTTATTAATTTCATCTATATATAAAGAACTTTTAGCATTAAAGCTAACCAAAAATTGGATTCAATCACATCTTAAATAATTAGAAGAAAATTAATTAAGGATTATCCTTTTGTACCTATGTTCTTTAAGTAATTCATTGAAAAATATCGAAAAAGACAAAAATAACAAAATAATTTAAAAATCATTTTATATATCCTCCTATAGATGGAACTTCATAGTAAATATGTATAAACAAGTAGTCATTATATCACACATAACATCAACTATCAAGTTGCATACTCATCCAAAAACTCATTTGCTTAATCAATAACTTTGAAGATTTTTTAGTACCTTTTTGAGTTACCTTAGCATAATTTTCATGTTACATAATCCATTGGTGTGTATGCTATATTATAATTATAAATGGGCAAAATTAATGATATATTTTTAAAAGTATTGAAAAAAAAAAAATGCTAAAAAAAATTTTCAAAATGATTTAATCTTATATAAAGAGTTAAAATAAGTTAAATGAGTTGAAGTAATATATAAAAATAATTTATCAACTTTAATTTTTTTTTTTTTTATGTTTTCTTTCCTTATGAGTATTTCTCTATTTTCTTTCTTCTTTTAAAATTTTTACAAATCAAATATAAAAGAGTTAACAAGAAAAGTGTTGTTTAAATGGTCCGTTTACACGTAATCACTATTTATTTTCAATCTCTATTAAATGGTAATTATTATAGTATGATTATCAATCAAACCATTATTATTGGCATTATTGGCTAGACATAAATTTAATAACAAATGCTTAGAGTTTAAGGTCAAAATAATGCTTTTGAAGAAAAAAAATAATGGAAGTAGAACCCCTCCCAAAATATTCACAAATCTAGTCTTTGTGATCACATGTTCATTCACATGACCTTTTTTTTTTTTTTTTTTTTTGGTTTTGAGTGTAAAAAATTGGTGACTGTGATTTTAAAACAAAAAAAAAAAAAAAAAACAATAATGAAGTTGAACTTTATGGTATGCAGATGCACTCCTTTGACAAATATTTTTAACATAGATTTAGATTGAGATTTTTTTTTTTTCAAAAACAGGTTACTTTGACCAGAAACTCAAATGCTTAAGTATTAATCATATTGTAATATTTTGTATAAAAAAATATCTTAACTAACATTAATAAAGAAAATTATTTTCATATGTGCGGGTATTATTCATTTTAGTAAAGTCACACAAATTTGTATGAACTTTGAATAGTGCATTTTTTTTATTGTTATGTACAAGGCTTCTATCATGACCTCGTATTTCCACAATATTTCTAGATAGTTTTAGAGGTATAATATAATTTTCATAAATCTATTAAAAAAAATTGACTTAAAAATGAGGTTAAAAAAGTAAAAAAAAAAGTGAATATCATAAGATGAGAAGAGACTAAAGACAACGAAATTGACCTTGTATGACTAATTTTCCAATTAGAATTTTGTAAACTTATAGATAGAAAATTTTGAGAATTGTAGAAAATACATGGAATTTTGTATTCAACTCAATATCTATGAAGTTGCACAAAGGTATTGAGGGTTTCTTTTTTCCCTCGTTTTTTTTAAGAGGAGCTCGAAACATATTACTTTGTGTTGACAAGTATTCAATTGTGATTGCTAAATCAGTATTTTTCAACCATTTGGTAGCTAGTAAGAGGCCTAGTCCTATTACATAGGTGCAATAATTCCATGTTAGATTCTTCAAAATATCCTACTCAATCGATAAATTAATTAAGTTAAACTTATTAATATTAAGGTATTAGATTAACGAGCACGTCATATTAATATGAGATGGGTTCATGGAATTAAAGCTATAGTTTTACAAGTTTTCTATTTTGATGGTATAAATTGTTTGTTATAGCATGTTAGTGCCCCATGGGGTATTCTTTTAAGTTTATTCTTGTTACAATATTTATCAAAGAATAATGCTTTTGAAGAAAAAAAATATTGTAAATAATAAAGTTGAACTCGATGGTATACAATGACAAACATTTTTAACATAGGTTTAGATTGAGAATTTTTTTTCAAAAACATGTTACTTTGACCAGAAACTCAAATGCTTAAGCATTAATGATATTATAATATTTTGTATATATATATATATATATATATATAATCTTAAGTAATATTAATAAAGAAAACTGTTTTTCATATCTATGGGTATTATTCATTTTAGTAAAGTCACAAATTTGTATGAACTTTGAATAGTACATTTTTTTATTGTTATATGCAAGGCTTCTATCATGACTTTGGTATTTTCCACAATATTTCTTGATAGTTTTAGAAATATAATATAATTTTCATAAATCTATTCAAAAAGTTGACTTAAAAATGAGGTTAAAAAAGTAAAAGAGAATGAATATCATAAGATGAGAAGATATTAAAGATAATAATATTGACCTTGTATGACTAATGTGCCAAATAGAATTTTGTAAACTTATAGATAGAAAATTTCAAGAATTATAGAAAGTATGTTGAATATTGTATTCAATCAATATCTATGAAGTCACACAAATATATTTTTCAACCATTTGGTAGTTAGTAGGAGGCTAAGTCTTGTTACCTAGGTGCAATAATTCCATGTTAGATTCTTCAAAATATCATCATCGATTGATAAATTAATTAAGATAAGCTTATTAATATTAAGGTATTAGATCAACGAGTATTTCTCTTAAAAGGTGTCGTATTAATATGAGATGGGTTCATAGAATTAAAATTATAGTTTTCACAAGTTATAAGACCGATCTTACAATACGAGTTTTCTATTTTATGGTATAAATTGTTTGTTCTAACAAGTGATTTTATTTATGTCTTTATCGAATAGTTAGTGCCCCATGTGGTACACTTTAAGTTTATTCTTGTTACAATATTCATCCGAGTATAAACTCCTTTTCTACTTTATTGACTTTTAATGAGATGATGCCAATGCATCATACGTAAGGGATTGAAAGAATGATCCAATTGGATTAGGCAAAATCCTCTCATAATTTTGTTCGTCACATTCTTATCTTTTATAAAAAATCTTTTTGGCTTTGCAAAAAATCTTGTTAAGCTCAACAATAGTTAGAGTTTCTTAGTGATGAAAATGGGGCAACCCTTTCTTCAATCCACATAATGCCACCTTTTCTTAGTCAAGTAGGAGAATCTCCGATTTAATATGTCTGTCAAATAAATAAATAAATCAAAATTTCAATTTTCTTGAATGTTAATATTTATTAATTTTAAAAAATAAGTGGGTAATTAAATAAATAATCTTTGAAATTTTCTTATGATAATTGATTTAGATTCTTATATTTAATATCTCACATTTACAAAAAATATTCCTATCTTGAAGAAGTGAGCAAGTAACAGAAAATTCTCTATTAAATTAATTTTTTATTTAGAAAAATATTAGGTTTAAGAGGTAAGATCCGCAATATGTACAACAAACATTTGGATAAGAGGTAAGGGCTATTTTGTCATTTAAAAAGGTGGCTTAGCTGTAATTTTAACCAAATAGAGGGGCAATCAATTAGCACACGCACTATAAATGTACCAAACCCAACCATGATGTTTCTCTGCCCCATCTTCTTATTCTCTCTCTCTCTCTCTCCTTCTCTCTCTCTCTTTCTCTTTCTAATCCTCCCTTAGCGGTGGCGAGACCGTAGATTCCGGCCTCTTGGCCCTCTTCCCACCACCCTTCTCCCCTTTCTGATCTTGTTTTTACCGGTAACCGTCTGTGCCGCTGTCCAAACCCACTTTTTGTACACTGCTATTTTATACTCTTTTTTTTTTTTCCGTCTCTATTGTTTTTTTGGTTTGCTGACGTGGCGCCAAATGAGCAATGAGTAAAACGATGAAACATCCACCCCGGCGAGTGGCGACACCAGCAGCGTCAGATAAGCGTAAAGAGAGGGAGGTTTTTTACGCCCCTGAAATTCCAAAAATACCCAAACTCGCCGCCTCCAGAGCCGGCTCCTCAAAACCCTACGAGCCGGCTTATCGCAACCAGCTTCTGGCGGGATATCTGGCGCACGAATTCCTCACCAAGGGAACCCTTCTGGGCGAAAAATGGGAGCCAGATCGAGCCGATGCTGCGCCGGTGCCAGTCGAGTTCAAGAGGAAGGAGAAGGGGAAGGGGAAGGGCAGAGCGGAGCCGAGCGCAGAGGCGTATAACAGGTACGTGGAAGTAGCTGATTTGCTGAAGAGGGATGGGGCCCATTTGCCTGGAATAGTGAACCCGACCCAACTCGGACGGTTCTTGCACATGTGACATCTCAGCAAGGCAGCATAGACACGTGGAGGAAGACCATTGGTCGTCTCCACTTTAGATTTCTTCTCACCATCCATTGGATTTTGTAAACACAGTAAGCAACATTTTGTTTTGTATCTCAACATCGATTTAAATCCGATAGATAAGAATTTTCAGATCGCTTTAACCCGATCCGTTTAGCCCCAAGAAATGCCAAGAATGGAAGGGATAGGAAGAACATGCAGGCATTTACGAAGCAACAATTAATGGGTTCTTCTCTCTGTCTTCTTCATTGTTGAATGATGAACTGCCTTGGGTTTCTGTACATCGTTCTTGTTTGTTTATATCTCCTCTCCTCTCACAGCTTTCAGGTTTTTATCAACCATAGAAATGGAGGGAGTAGTTTTTGAAATTCTTTTGCATGTTGGTATTTCTAATTGATTCCACGTGGTTTCCGGGAAATTTTTTAAGGACATGTTTGGTTGAAGGAGGGAGTCAGTCACGCAAGAAAAGGAGGAGGAGAAAGGAAAGTAAACAAAAAATAGATTTATTTTTATAGGATGTTTAAACTCATTGTTTTTATAATTATATAAGTTTTTTAATATTCTTAGGTATATTTTATTTTTTATTTTTTATATTTTACATTTTTAACAGTAAAATCAAAATATGAGAAATTATTATTATTATTATTTGTGGGTTTGGCTTATTTAGGATGTGGTGTAAATCTTTGCCCTGCTATTCAAGTTAAATGAGTGTATGGTTAGGAGTGTGGAATTGACGGGGTTGATTTGATATTGGATAGGGAAGTTTCTTTTTTGTAGGAGGGAGAGACGGTCAGACGTGGTTAAGAAGCAAATAGAAATGCAGTTTCTAAAGTTCCTTAATAAATTTATGTCTTCAGACTTTATGACTTTTATTGCTTCTTTTTTGTCCTTTCCATTTTCATTCTCTCTCTCGTGAGGCAACCCCTTTGTCCTATTCACATTTGTATGAAATTTCATTTCAATTTCAAAATTTTGTAACATTGGGTTAGGTTTAGTTTTCGAGAAGTAATTAAATAGATAAAATAAGTTTGAAATAATATATAAAAATGATATATTTATTTTAAGTCTATTTTTTTTTTCTTTTACTCTTTCTTTTTCTTTATTTATTTATTTATTTTTGCATTTTTCTTCAAACTTTTATGAAATTAACCATAGTCTTAGAGTTAAAGATTTTTGCTTTTACTTCTTTTCATCTTCAAGGATAAGACATGAGAGTTACAACCTACTACCTTCTTCTTCTAATATGGTAGAAGACTACAAATGTGTTATGAAAATTTCTAAATATTTTGTAAACGTAATTTAAAAATAACTTCTTGTTGTTAAGTGGTTGAAAAAAGAATTAAGTGTTATGATTCTTGTTTTTTTATTTTTAAAATAAAATAAAATTATATGTAAAGTAGAGCATCATGTAAAAAAGATATAAATTTATCTTATATCTTTAAAAACTACTTTTAAAAATTTTTAAATTTGAGAAATGAAAATTTTTTGACAACTGGATTTTTTTAAACGGTTTTTAATCATGTTTTTGGTCCTAGATTATTTATTGAATTAGGAAAATTATTGTTATATAGTTCAATTATTAGACCTATAGTTGAATTGCAGTTGCACCAATCCAGCCATTATATAGTTCAATTATTAGATTGATGGTTAAATTGCAATCGTATAAATGACATCATAAATATCTACATAACCTCAAGAAAACAACTTTTGAATCCCCTAAATACTACATATTTTCGAAATCTCCCAAATGTTATCCCACACTTGAGTCCACCTCATAAGGTATACAAGGATAGATTTGACAAGAATATAACTCTAGTATACAAGTTGAAACTTAAATATTAAAAGATAAAATTAGGATTTAGAATGATTTTGAATAATTTTTCATGTAATATAAGAAGTTTGGTACCTTTAAATATGAGTTAAAAGCTTAAACTAATCATTAGACATATTTTGAAGTCAATCGATCAACCTTCCAATAGAATCGACTACTAGTAGTTGGGTTTTTTGTGCATTAACAAAGTGATGTTAGGTCATAGAAGCTTGTTTTAATCAATTCAATCGGCTCCCCAATCGATTCAACTTGTTGTTTAAGTAAACAATAACTAGTTAAGCCAATGTTAGGAACAAGACCATGGGTATATGCATTTAAGATCTTAGGACTACTAGATTTAATTATAGCGGAAGCAAAAAATATTTTGCAATGAAAACCTAAATCAGGTGAAGTCACACCTTTAATCTAGATGTTTCTAAATCAATCTCTAGTTGACATAAGGATCTCATAAACTATGTGTCTTGCATCCAATGACTCGGTCTCTGATCCTTGGCATCTATGTAAAGTGGCTACCCAACCTTGAGAGAAATGGGAGGCTAGGATCTTCTTTGGGAGAATGGATAGATAAATCGATGACTAACCCAAAACCCTAAGAGGATTTATATATAACCTTATTTATGGGCTTAAGTGACTTAGGTCTACCATGAATTTGGGTAACTTAATCCAGTCTATGAGTTTTAATTAATTAATTAGTCAAATATGGAATACCCATATCAAAAGTTTTCGTGCAATCTTACATTTTTACCAAAACACCCTTACATACACATGATTAATTAAACCCAATTTCACTAAAATCTTTGTGCCAACAAAGACTATGAATTCAAGCTATGACCACTAGGACTCATAGAATAATGATTCCCTCAAAACCTAATTATAAAGTTGATTCAACATTCTATTAAATAGAATCAATTGCACTCCAATGCCTTGTGATATTATTTAGAAATAAAATTGATTAAATACAATTTAATCAAATTTTCAAGTCTATGATCAACTATTTACCGCACACAAACTCCTCGTGAACTAGTATTCATATCTGATGAGATAGAAATTACCAATCTCTCAAAATTAGTTCTACAATCCTTCAGTTTAAATATCCTCCTATTATGTGATTGAAGGACATACTCTAGTTCATAAAGTTCATATGTCAAATCTACTTAATGAATTATTACAACCATAAATTTCATATCACAAGTCTTTAGAATTGCCTAAGAGGATACATTGTTTATCTTATAGTGTCTATCTTGAGAATACATGTTTTTACCTACTTCAATTAATAGTAACACAATCTATAGAGAATATATGACTATTTTAGGGTGTCACCCATGAGTTAAAGTCACTAAAGACCCTAACATTAACTCGATATTCTCTCAAGATTAAGAGTTCATGCAATATAATAGCTTAATGAAGTCTTGATTATCATATAACCAATATCATGACTCATAGTAGGTCATCTCTAATGTAGAACCATACACATTAATATACACTCATCCTAGGAAATTCATCCCAATAATTAAGACCAGTCATTCTTTTAATTAGAAGATAGTGCATTATAGCCTCAAATGAATGACTTAAATTCATAAACTAGTTATGAACAACTCATCAATTTGTAAGAAACTCATGACTTAAATCTTTCATGCGACTTTTAAGTCACTCAAATCATAATGCAATTAAGTCATATACAATGTAAATGATATAAGTCTAAATGCTCAGGTAAGTAATAATGAAATCATAGATAGTAAAATGGAAATTGAAATTATAATATAAATATATAATTGAAATCTTAATATGTTACATCACAATTCATATCATACTATTAATGGCTCTATACTAACAACTTCGATCAAACCATAGTTAAACATACACAAAATATGGAAAATTGATATGTAAAAGACCTTTAACCACTTGAATTGTTTCATTATGAAAACTTAAGATTGAAAAACCATTTTTAATGATGAAATACATGTCAAAATAAGGGTTATATTATTGAAATAATTAATTTCATTTTTTTTTTTTTATAAAAATCATTAAAAATACATGAAAGAGCTTTATAGTTTTTGTAATTTTTGCATGTTATACACAAAATCCTTTGGGAAACCCAACTAGATAAACTCCTTATCATTTTTCAATTTTACCATGAATAATACTAATCAATGGTGATTTTCATTTTAAACAAATCTTCATCCAATTTATAAAAGAATAAAACTAATTTAGCATTGGGATGGATTTACAAGAGTTTGAAGCAAAAATGAAAAATATAATGCATAATGATCATAGTACACAAACAATCTTATAAAGAGATCTTAGAAAAATTAATTTGAAATACCATCTCTTTTAAGTCGTCATTTTCTCCTTATGTTCTTTTTGACTTGATGTTTTCTTAATTATCCATTTGAAGATCTTTTTTACCTAATCACACTTGAAATATAATTGTTAGTTTTAAAACTTAGTTTTGTCATCATCAAACCAAAATTAACCAAACCTTAGTTCCACAAAAAAAAAAAAAAAAAAAAAAAAAAATCTCTAGAAAAAAAAAACGTAATTTCAAGATGTGATTTTTGAATTTATATTTAAACTGCAATTTTTAGATATGTATTTTTTGAATTTGTACTAAAACATTAGTTTGTAGATGCAGATTGTTTCTATTTTAGATTTTCACAAAATTTGTATTTGCCAAATGTGATTCAAAGGCTGTTTTAAATAGGGAAATTCCAAAAAGGAGACCATGGAGGGATTATTTTCAAAAAAAAAAAAAAAGTTGAAAAACTTTCCAATATTAAGATTTTCTTAAGCTTAATTCAAAAAGAGACTTTGCATTCTTAAATAAAAATAAAATCAAAAGTATGACCATCCTCATCTTTGTGTGTTTACTTGAACGAGAAATGTGTGCCAAGTTATCATTTTCCCGATCACTATAGTCGATCAATCTTCATTTTGTTGGACTCATGTTTTTTCATTATTTTATTTTTATTTTGGATAGCAACATCCCATTTTTCGTAAGATTCCCCCATTATGGGAAGTTGTCATTTTTCCATCATCCCACTTGTCAATCTCCATTTTTCAACAAGTTCTCGCTTTTTTTTCAATCACCTTATCTTCATTTTAACAATGATATCCCAATTTGATAAGATTCTTCATCACCATTGGACTTCCTGACTAGTATCTTCCCATTTTTAGCGAGTTTCTTCCTATTTTCAACGAGTTTCAAAGTGAATATTGAAATCTTGAATACATATATTGTTACGATTTTGGTTTAAATTTGGGCAAGTATCTTCCCATTTTTAGTGACCTTTCCATATCCAACAAGTTTCGAAGTGAATATTGAAATTTTGAATACAAATTTCAATATGATTTTGGTTTAAATTTCAATGTTGGGTTTTGAAATCTTATAAAATGATTTATAATTTTATGCCCAATGATCATATTGTATACAATATGTTCATATTTTGCCAAATACATGTACTTAACATCAACATCACGATGAATGAATGTTTCTAATATCGATAATATCCATTAATACCGCCGAGTGATTGCTCTAAATAGTTATGAAGCGGTCGAGCCGACCGAAACTAATCGGCTTCGAGCCACATGTCTATGTTTTTTAAAAGCCAAAACAAGAAAAGATGTGTTTCAAAAACGTTTCCAAATCCCTGTGTATAAAAATAAATAAACAAAAGTGACTGAGGGGCAATGAGGGTTTTTCACTTTTTATTAGTTTCTACTTTCTACGCTACAAACATACCAGGTGGCTTATCCCCTTTTCAAAACCCTTTTCCCCTTGTCGTTGGGTTGGGACTGTTTTCTAGTTTCAAAAAACAAAAGCAAAATGTTGCCTATTCAAACTACGTTGCTTCCAAAATCATTTTCACCTCTCTTCCATTCGAAATTGGTGTTCTCATCCACTCTTCACTCTCCAAAGCCACCTTCTCGTGTTGTCGTTTCAGCGAGATCCGATCCCAAACCTAACCCCAAACCTAGACCCGAGCCTGGCTCCAAACCCAAACGACGGACCAGAGCCCCCCGAAACGACGGCGATGAAGCAAATCCTAACCGGACCTTCCCGGCCACAATCCCGAGAAAGCCGCGGCGTGGCCGCCGGAGTGAGGCAGTCGCCGTGGAGGACTTCGTGCGCGACACTCTCGACCGGACGTTCGCGGCAATCCGGGAACAGAACTCAGAGACTCCGGAGATTATGAAGAAAAGACTCGATGATGATGATGATGATGATGAAGATGATGAGGAGGATGAGGATAATGGTGGTGATGAGGTGGTTGTGGAGGAGGAGAGTTCGAATTGGCCGTTGGATGCGGAGGTGGGGTGGGGGATTAGGGCATCGGAGTACTTCGAGCAGCATCCGATCAAGAATGTGGTGGGCGAAGATGGAGTAGAGATTGATTGGGAAGGCGAGCTCGAAACCGGGTGGGTGAAGGAGATCAACTGTCTGGAGTGGGAGAGCTTCGCTTTCCATCCAAGCCCTCTCATTGTTCTCGTTTTCGAGAGATACAACAGGTGAGCTTTACACTCATTTCTCCACAACAATATCGTGTTTCCAAATCAGTCCAAACGCTCTCTGAAAACGTTTTCCATATTTTGAAAAAGCACTCCAAAAATATTGAAATGTTGTTTGAGCTTATAATCTTACAGTAAACTGCATAGAATGGATAATATTGTATTTGATAATCAGTTTCTGCTACGTACAATTTCAGAGTTGGTACCAAAAACAAAAGGGTTGTTTTCAGTTGGTGGTGTTGTGCAGCTTGTGCTTATTTCGAGCTGAGAAATAATTGGTAATGAATGGGTATAGGGAGGTCTAGATGATTGTTTGGGAGGAGAGGATTGAATAAGAGTACAAGGAGATGTGGGACTGTTTAGAAAGTGGAACATTTTAGGAGTTTTAGGTTTTTGTTGTAGTTGGAAGCCTGTAATAGAATTTCAACCTGATGCAGATGAGGTTTAGATGGGTTTCCAAATATTTTCTTTAGTTTTACAAGTCAATGTATGAAGGCCAGAACTAAATTAATGAATCACACCAGATGGTTTCTTGTCTGCAAAGGTCATTAACTAGTTTGATCTGGAAATAGGGACCTGATCAAGAAAATGACTTGTGGGAAACCACTTTGAGGCTTTATCTATTTGCTGAGTAGATGGCATTGGGCAATCAAAGAGCGGTGTTCATGTAGTTAACTGGGCTGGATTTGGATGATGATTGTGCATATGGGTGTGACATATGGACTGTATATATGTATTTTACATTATACCATGTCATGGTGTGACTGAAATACGACTTATAATGGAGAACAGGTTTACAGCTGGTTTAGTTTATATAAAGTGATCTACATGAAAACTGCTATTTGAATGAGCTATTCTAAACTGCATGATTATAATATTTTAATTAAATAAAGTACTTAAAGAATTTAGGTTTCTTTTGATCGACAGTCAGTGCCTTAAGAAGTGTCTGTACCATTACATGTTTGAATAGGCAATGTTCCTTGGAAGTGATGATGCTTGAGTTTTACTTTTGAACACGCAATACCTTAAATAATCCTGGAAGTAATGATGCATGTGTTGTACTTCTGAATATCCTAAACCATTAACCAGTGGAAGACGGAAGTAATATATTAAAAACATGTGTGTGTGTGGCGGGGGAAGAGGTGACGGGCAAATGAAAGGGAGGGAGATAACATTCCAGGTCATAATTTATGAATGTTGGTTCAGTTATGCTAGTGAAATTGGGTATGTGGACTGTCCCAAGGTTGCTTCCTTGAATATTGGTTTAGTTAGCATTGAATTGAAATTGGGTATGTTGTTTATTTTTGAGCCGTTTTAGAAGCATTATTGTAACAGATGGAAGTGCACATGGTTGTGCTGTGGGAGCAAAACTGTTGTCATGAGGGTATTTTTAAAACCATTTGTTGCTTGTTGTTTTATCCTCAGAGCGAGTGATAACTGGAAGGTTTTGAAGGAGCTAGAGAAGGCAGCCAAGGTATACTGGAGTGCCAAAGATCGATTGCCACCTCGGGTATTCCAATCTTCTTCTTTGTCTTGTGAATATAAATTCATTTAATGTAACATTGAGTTTCCTCATCATTTATATTCACTGGATATAATTATTGATCAAATATATATATATATTCACTGGATATAATTGGATTTCCTCAAAACAGACTGTTAAGATAGACATCAACATTGAGAGAGATATGGCATATGCTCTTCAAGCCAAAGAATGTCCGCAGATTTTATTTTTACGAGGAAACAGGATCTTATACAGGGAGAAAGGTAAAATCTTTTAACTGACATTCTTTCTGTTGTTACTGTAACATAGGAATGTTGAGATTTCCTAGTTGCCAAATAACATAGGCCTTGGTGCAGATTTTCGAACAGCAGATGAGTTGGTCCACATGATTGCGTATTTTTACTATAATGCGAAGAAGCCCTCATGTATTAGTGATTCAGCTTTGTTTTCACGTTAGCAGTTCAATTCAGGTGCCCATCCAAACACAATTCATGAATTTTATAACTTATTGCATGTCATGCTATTGTGAGCTCCTCATGATGCATATTTCTAAATGTTCACAAGCATGTGTGTCGTAAATGCAGGTGACAGGCATGGAGTGTGACTCAGAGAAAGTTGAACAAGCTGGTCTATGTGGTTGACCTGGAGCACTATACCATTGTGCTTCCAATCAGCTCCTGGTTCAATTGAGTGGAAAAAAATACCAATGGATCTGAATGCTCCAGAAAGGTTCAACTGGATTGAACTCTTGTGGAAGAACCCTGTACATCCAATTCTTCCATTTGATGATAACAACATGAAAGTCAAAGAAGGAAATATTAGGTATCCAATAGAATCAACCCCTTGAAGGGAAGTCAAAAGTTAAATGTTCTTTGCTTCTGTAATTTACATCTTGAACAACTCTACCTTTTTTTTTTTCTTTTTCTTTTTAATTTAATGATATACTTTTGAGATTTGGTTGGATTATAATAATGCAAATGTTCCACATGCAAAAGATTCTGCTGACTGTCTTGTTGCAAATTTCTTATGCATTTTTACGCAACTACTCAGCATTTTAAGGAATCAATAGATAGCATCAGAGTTGTTGGCAGCCCTACTGGAAACTAATCAGTTGAATATGAATTAGGGTTATCAATAGTACTTGTATCATGAGCTACAGAGGATGTTGTATACATGTTTATCTCAGACCATTCTTGTAGTTTCTTGAGCTATTAACTGGCATGGTTTTTGGTTTCTGCATACACAAAGCATAAGAACTGTTCTCTTATTTCTGTATGCCTCAATAGCTGGAGATGTATGGACAGGAGGGCTTAAACCCTGAACCTGTGACTTACAAGCTTTATCTTTAAGTCTAGATATTAGAAAACTTATAAGCTTAAACTCTCACTAAATTAAAACATAAGTCGAGTTGACTGCTATACAAGTCAAAGAGGGCCAGAAATTTGGCAAGATATCCAGGAAAGAGGAGGTTCCTTTCTTTAGGAGGATGGTTCAAATAGCCAGTTGTCTGCAAGCAAAGAACTCCACTAAGAAAAGAGGCTTGCCCTAATAGAACTCAAAATGATAACAGATTGTAGCAAAACAAGAGCTGCAATTGTACTGAGTTCTTTAATGGAGAAAAGTCACAACCCTAGCCACTTTTAGCATTGTCCTAGTTGGAAAGCCATGCCTCAGAAAGTGAACCAGTGTTGGCATACCCTAATTGAATCCCACAAGAAACCTATCCACTCTTTTTTAAGTTCATTGTCCCATTCTTGCATACACATAACTAATGGTTTAACACTCAAATTCGGGTCATTTAGCAGTAGCACACTGTTTTCAGCTAGGCTCATTGCTTCTTACTGGTATAGCTATATGGGCATATGGTTTTGATCGGCACTGAAGCTGCTGCAGCCTTGTTCTATTAAGATGGCAAAGCTGAAGGACATCTTCTGCTTCCTCCTTGCTCTCCTTGTTGCAGCTTCAGGTAAATAAACGCATCTTCTCTCTTCTAGTGTGGATTAATTGTGTTGGGTTTTCATGTATTTCATTGATGCTCCCTGTTTTGGCAGTTGCAAGTGAAGCTTGCTCAGAGAGATGCATCACAACCTGGGAGTGCACAACTAATAAAATCTGCAACCAATATTATCTTTTGTTGATTTTTTTTTTTTTTTTTATATCTTTTTTCATGAATTGAGAGGAGTTATAAAGAAAACATTAAATAATAATTTTAAAAAAAACTTCCAAAAAAAAACTCCC
The DNA here is from genome assembly GCF_004353265.1 of Vitis riparia. Lineage (NCBI taxonomy): Eukaryota > Viridiplantae > Streptophyta > Magnoliopsida > Vitales > Vitaceae > Vitis > Vitis riparia. Next base: position 23,603,784 of record NC_048437.1, read on the forward strand.
TGTTTTAATTTTTTATTAATTCAACCAAACATATTTTTATTTTTATTTTTAAGAATAAAAACTGTTTTTTAGATTTTAGTTTCTAAATGCAATTTTATTTCTGAAAACACCAAAAGTTGTTCTTAAAAACTGTTTTTCAAAACAGTTTTAAAAAACAACAACCATATAGGCCTATAGTAACTCTTATATAAAATTAAAAAACTCTTTGAGACTTACTTTAAAAATACTATGACTTTTAGAATATGTTCAAAATTTTGAGCTATTAAAAAAAAATTACCTTAAATTTTTTAAATTTTAAAAATATTTTTTAAGGATACAAGGTAAAACCATAATTTTTATACCAGGGTTATCATATTTTATATAGAAGTTATTAATATTTTTCAACTTTTAAAAACAAAAAACAAAAAACAAAAAATCTATTCAAACAAGCACTAAATTATTTACCTTTTGCATTTAAATAGGAAGAAATTTATAAATTCTAATAAGATTTTAAATAAAGTAACAAACATATAAAGAAAATAGAAAATATAGAACTCTTTGAGACTTACTTTAAAAATAGAATAACTTCTAAAATATGTTTAAATATTTGAGATTTTTTAAAAAAATTATCACCTCAAATTTTTAAAATTTTAAGAGTAATTTTTAAGGATACAAGGTTGTAGACCCTCATTAAGGCCTAAGTCTTTTTTATTATTTTTGGAGCACTTTGCTGGTAGCATGTCTTAGAGTGGGGATCGGTTTCCTTTGGAGCCATAAGCATGGGACGCATGGCCAATCACACCACCACCTTGCCATGGTGGTGGTTGGGAGATAGAGACGTCTCTGAGAAAGCTGCAGAAGATGATGACAGAAAGAGTGGACTGGTGGTGATATTTTGGTTGAACCGGGAGTAATGAAGGGGAGATAGCTGGAGAAGAGGAGATTGGGGGCGTTTCGGGAGAGAGTTTTTCAGATAGAGGAGTGTGAGGTAAGAGTCGAGAAAATGCATTCAGGAATTGGGGAGTTGCAGAAAAATTGGTTTTGGAAGGGAACTGGAAAAGAGGAAAAATAGAGCAAAAAGAATAGGAGAAACATAAGGTAAGTATTAATCTTGATTTCATGTCTCTGTTTTCTCGTATGTTCCTTGTTCTACTATTTTTTTTTTTTTTTTTTTTTTTGTGGAATATGTTATGCTCAGTTCCAATGTGGATATTGAGCCACACATTTGGTCTTTTGGTTGGTCCCAAAGATGACTTTGAATTTGTTAACATTGCTTTATTTGCCATTGTTATCCTCATGTTACCTACTATCTTTTTTTTTTTTGCTGAAAAGTAACCTCAACTTGTTTTAGCTTTGTTGTGAAATGCTCGAGAATCATTTTTCGTTCATGTTTGATTTAATCTCTCCCACCTGGTTAGCAAGTTCACTGATAATCTATGTAGTGGAGTTTCCATTGATGTCTTGTGTTGTTTATTATGTTATGCTTTGTTTCTGAAAACGTTTCCTTACTATAATCTTCTTCTATTTTCGGTTCTTATCCAAATGCATGAGCTGTAGAGAGGTATAAGGTGATGGGGTTTGTGGGGATTCAAACTGGGTTCGAGTCTATGGGGCGGCGACGGTCGCTGAGGAAGTCGTGGACGCCCGCAGATCAGCAAGGACTGCAGTGCCTAGAAGATGCTACTGGTTCGACATTCATGTTTGTTATTGGTAGTGCCAACAATAAAGCGAAAATGGCAAAGCTCATAAATGAGGTTGCACAATATGATGATTTCATGTTATTAGATATTGAGGAGTATAGTAAACTCCCATACAAAATGTTAGCTTTCTTCAAAGTTGCCTATGTCCTTTTTGACTTTGAGTTCTTTGTTAAAGTTGATGCTGGCATATAAATAAAATTCCAAGGATTGCCAGTCACTATTCTTGGCAAAAGAGTGTTCACACTCTCAAACTTACCTTTTGAAAGATATGTTTTCACATTCACATTCTTTTGAGATATTCGCCTTAATCACCTTTTCATTTTTTTCTTTTATGGAGCTTGAGTTGAAGGTTGAGTTAAGGATATGCAGTTATAGATGAAGTATCGATCTCGTGATAGCGTGTTTCTCACATCTTTTTCATCTTGGATTATTGATAGGAATTTTCTAGTCACATTTGTAGACATTTCACAGTGGACACCTTTATGACTTCAAAGTTCTGATCATACTTCTAGATTTCGGATTGCCACCTCAGGACCATGCGTTTGCATATTGTATGGTTGTCTTTTAAGGTCTTAACTTGTGTCTTTCATCCATTTCGTTAGCATTATAAGGAGTCATTTTAGGAGTTGATTGAGTCTGAAGTCACGTTCTTAGAGGAGAGTTGGGGGTCGATTGATCAAAGCAGGTTCACATCAGAGTTCAGATAGTTCAGTTGAGATATCAAACGAGCTAGCTTCCACACTTGCTTCTATTCAGGAGTTCATGGCAGGGGTTAGTAGACGTTTGGATCAGATAAAGAGTTCTAGCCAGGATCATCATTCAGTCAACATTAGCACCGACGAGACAGTTCCCCATGCATCTCAGACAGCGCAGGTTCTTCCACCTGGGACTACACATGGCGTTTTATTCCATCTATCATATCATTGTGAGATTGCCCCACCACCTGCTGCCACAGTGTCACCTCCCATTGTTACTACTACTGATATACTAGATTAGTCGAGCAGGAAGCCAAGGTTGAGAGGCTCGAGTCCAGGATGAGGCAAATTAGATTACAGGATGGAGGTTTGACTTAGGATGATAGAAATAGCATATCGACGACTAGCTTGCCCACCAAGTTTCGCATGTCAGACATTGAGCGTTATAGTGGAATTGGTTGTCCTAAGATCCACTTAAGATTATACAACACA